>NC_059223.1:2576737-2870740 GCF_020615455.1 Coregonus clupeaformis | reverse complement strand
GGCAATGAAGTTCTCTACCACAGTCATATACCCTGGAAAGCACCCAGCTACGGCATGTTTGTTTGCCTGTAAAGGGACACTAAGGCTTTTTAAATGCCGTCACGAAACCTTCTCTGGATAGTTTCGAAGCGCCACTGAACAGGTATTTTACTTGTCTGTAAAGGAATGCAGCTTCTGAAGCGTGACTAACGTCCATCACTACGCAACCAGAACTGTCAATCAAATAATCTCAAACTGCCTGCGGGCAGCCTGCCTGTTTGTTAAATCAAATACTGTGATTTACCAAGACATTTAGTAGAAAGAAAACACATCTTTCGCTAGGAATCGACTCTAAAGATTCAGTATTTTTGGAACGGAGGAGACTGATTAGTTGCCATACTTCCAAGAACACAAAAACACTGGCAGGGAGAGGGGAGGGGCACATTACAGGCAGGTCGGTTTTGTCTGGAAGGGGTACAGATTTGGTCAAAATTGACTTTTTGTAGGTTTAGGAAAACTGATGCAGCAGGTTAGGAGAATTAACGTAGCAGGTCGGGATAATGTTGTTAAAGTTAGGAAAAGGGTTAGGGAGGGTTAGCTAAAATGCCAAAAAATATATAGACTTTTGACGTCAAATTTGACAAAAGCTGTATTCCATCTAGACATGACCAGGCAGGTTGACCACCAGGCAGACGGAGTCAGAAGGCACTAGGCCTATCTATCAGCAATCAAAAGCTGTATTTTGCAATGGAATGCTGTATTTCGCAATTTCTTGGCTTGCAATGTCTCGCAACTTCAATAAAGCAGGGCCTATCATCAATGAATAGGTTAGGATATTCTACAGGCAGCAGACCGACGACAGAACACACTGGCATCATTAGAGAAGAGAAAGAGCAGGCGAGCCAGCTGCACTGGGATTTCAATTTAGTGCAAAATAACTGTTTTTCCGTTAGGGACTTTTCTTACGTTCACACCCCTAATCCATACTGGAGGGCGTACAACTTTGAGTATAATAAAAAAAATCCTGAGTTTCGGCTAAATCCTCAAAGATACTACCCAGCCATATAAATGTCATGCTGTGCAAGGTAATCCTGAGTTCCATCATAAAAGTATCCGGTTCAATTCAATCAACTGGAATCGTTGGCAGTCCTACAGTACACACACTCCATAACAGAATCCATGTTTTCAGCTCCTCTTCCCATGACCCTGCGCTAGAGGTCAGACAAGTCTCTGGCAAAAACATAGCACATCCCTATGCTGAGATACAATGAGGTTCCAGACACCAAACCAATCCTCCCAGGCTTGTTATTCCATTTCAAAAGGCTGCCGACTAATGCATTTATGTACTAGCCTAATCAATGGCAAAGGAAATCCACTTGGCCTGACTGGCTTTGACAAGCTATCTAGGGTACTTTAGCGATGGAATAATGGCATGTGTAAGATGTGCTAGGTAGTGGATCCACTCTAACGACTTTTTGATGCATTTTCTATTAACTGAACATGAGCAAAGCGGAAAATGCTTTTTATCATTCAAACCAACAATTAATTTGGTTTGTTCGCTGCACTGTTGCAACCGTCAACGCCTCTAATAGCAGCAACGGTTATCAGAGGTTTGAAAGCACAACCTACAAGTATGTTTTGGGATGACCATTGGGTTTTCCATGTAGAACAAAACAGTATAGCCTATGCATTGGCAGCCATGATGGCACTAATGCAATATTCATCATATACAGTACAATGGGCAGGCTATTACATTAACTGCAGGGCTGAATGTTGTGCATTAGAAATAAAACGACCACTAACTACAGGTCAGTGTTCGGAGGGCTCTCTCAGACTCTTCAACATGAGGACGGGCCTGCCTGATCGCTGTCAGTCTGCAGCCAGACGACGCTGGTTGAAATATGAGCTGAACGGTGCAGTCGGAACAGCAGCGGGTGAAGAGAGGCAGCAGAAAGCTAAAGCAGTGGGCCGCATTGATCCATGCTTTGTTTGAGATTAACGTATGGAAAGAAACTTGTGAGAACTTGTGAGCTTCACAATTCTCGTGGCAGTCCTAGGTATTTCAGAGGCCAAATCAAACATTACCTTTGTAATGTTACCCAAAGACGTTCCCCCCCCCCAAAAGTAAAGTGTAGATTTAGTGTAAAAATCTGTTCATAAGTCACTATTACACTGAATCGAAGCTCAGGCAGTTTCACATTGATTAATTCAACTAGCATCTTGACCAATTAGACAGGAACTTGTTTCAGGAAGGGATCTAATGCGTCTTCAGAAAGGGACTTATCGTCCAAAATAGGGATAGCTAAGGTGCTTTTTTCTCTGAACAATATCGTGCTGCCTTGAATAAGAGGGTCACAGCAGTCCAGCTCTCCTATTTAGTGTCCATTGGCCCAGATTTACAATCCATCCTCATACTCAATAAGCAGACCACGGTCCGAAACTGGACCCAGAACGGGGTCAATACAGACCAAGGGTCCCGACTAACAGAAAAATATAGAAAATAATAAAAAATATTTGAACTCAGTCGGACTTCAACCCCTTGTGTAATATGATCACACATAAGACATTGCAAAATGTGTAGAATTGCAGGAAATAAGCATTAAAAACTGCAAAATTCTCTCTCCGCCAACAAAAGGGGTGTGAACAGTTTGGGGTCACATGGGTTGAGAGGTGGGGGTTTGTTACTATGCCGATAAATGACAATATGCATTCGGACCTTTGCCACCTAGGAAATGAGTGTTACCGGACCTTCTCAAATAGTACTTGAGAAACCCTGATCTATGGTGTGAATCACAGGGCCTCGGACAAGACATGGGAAGAAACTATAACAGTTTGGCAGATCAGTCAGTCACAGGAAGATAAGACAGACAGACGCTTTGTCTGAGGTGAACACTGATGACGCTAATGGCTTTAGCAGACCACCTGTCTGATGAAGTATATTAAACAACACAGTGTTATCATACACTGAGGGGTGGTCAGGGAGTTCATTTGGGGAACTACCAAACACCATGCATTCTAAAACAATGGGTAGTCAAAGACATGATATTGTAAGGTAGGGCAGAGGGGGATGTTCATCAATGCAATTGAAAACTGTATACAGTTGAAGTCGGAAGTTTACATACACTTAGGTTGGAGACATTAAAACTCGTTTTTCAATTAGCATCATCATCATCATGTTGTCAAATTTACTTTAGACAGATGGCAATGTCATTAGCTAGCAAAGTTCGTCAAAAATAGCTAGCAATGCTAACATTAGCTTGCAAAAAATCTGGAGGTCTCCCTTCAATCTTAGCTAGCTAGCTAACGTAATACTGCATCTAAAGTCAATCTGGCGACATCAAAATAATAACAAAAGGCCTCCTGAGTGGCGCAGTGGTCTAAGGCACTGCATCTCAGTGCTAACTGTGCCACTAGAGATCCTGGTTCGAATCCAGGCTCTGTCGCAGCCGGCCGCGACCGGGAGACTCACGGGCGGCGCACAATTGGCCCAGCGTCGTCCAGGGTAGGGGAGGGAATGGCCGGCAGGGATGTAGCTCAGTTGATAGAGCATGGCGTTTGCAATGCCAGGGTTGTGGGTTCAATTCCCACGGGGGGCCAGTATAAAAAAATATGTATAACTGTAAGTCGCTCTGGATAAGAGCGTCTGCTAAATGACTAAAATGTAATGTAAATGTAAAAGGTTTTCCTAATAATTATTTGCCTTCTTAAGAAATGTCATCGTGTTTTCAAGCCACAGTAATGCACTTTAGACCAAATCTTCATCAGCGCCCAATAAGGATGTATTGAGCAGAATGCTCACTTGGACATCAGTCCTAAAACAAACGTTCAAAAAACTATTATGATGCAACGTGCAACCCATGAATTAAATTACTAGAGGGGCTATGTCATAAACCCTCAAAGTTCCATAATGGATGAAAATGGCAGCCATATCCGTAAGGGCGAAATCCAAACCAGTCTAATAGGAATTAATGGCAGTAGAGGCATAATCCTGATTTTACTTACGCAGGAAAATAAAAGTAAGGCAGAAATTGTGTAATAGAATTATTGTCAAACTAAAACATTACCAGTTCTGTATAAATAGCCTCCAAATCATAGGTAAACAGACCATAAACGTCTACATTTCGATTTCTTGGAAAGCTGTGAGTGCTATTATATGACGCAATAGTAGTCCTTGTTGCATTTACAACTTGTCTAAGTACTATCAACTGATTTCAGGCTGTGGATTGACAGCATTGTTTGAATGGAATGTTGGCATATTGCCAGTTAATTTGAAAAATGAATGGTATCATTCCTCTAAAACTGGCTGCAAGCTAGCTAACAAACATACAGTACAAATAAATTATTCTAATTCATTATTTTACACAATTTCTTATTACAGCACTGACAAACCATGGTTGACCAACTCTCTGACCAAAATGGCTGACCTTTATCCCATCATAAGAGGATAACAACCTCTCCCGCAACGTGATCAAGACAAAGGAGATGATTGTGGACTAAAGGAGAAGGATGACCGAGCACGCCCCCATTTTCATAGACGGGGCTGTAGTGGAGCAGGTTGAGAGCTTCAAGTTCCTTGGTGTCCACATCACCAAACTATAATGGTCCAAACACACCAAGACAGTTGTGAAGAGGGCACGACAAAGCCTATTCCCCCTCAGGAGACTGAAAAGATTTGGCATGGGTCCTCAGATCCTCAAAAACTTCTACAGCTGCACCATCGAGAGCATCCTGACTGGTTGCATCACTGCCTGGTATGGCAACTGCTCGGCCTCTGACCGCAAGGCACTACAGAGGGTTGAGCATATGGCCAGGTACATCACTGGACCTCTAAACAAGGCGGTGTCAGAGGAAGGCCCTAAAAATTGTCAGACTCCAGCCACCCTAGTCATATACTGTTCTCTCTGCTAACGCATGGCAAGCGGTACCGGAGCACCAAGTCTAGGTCCAAAAGGCTTCTTAACTGCTTCTACCCCCAAGCCATTAGACTCCTGAACAGCTAATTAAATGGCTACCTGGACTATTTGCATTATCCTCCTCCCCCCCGATAGGCTAATTGACATCATTTGAGTCAATTGGAGGTGTACCTGTTGATGTATTTCAAGGCCTACCTTCAAACTCAGTGCCTCTTTGCTTGATATCATGGGAAAATCTAAAGAAATCAGCCAAGACCTCAGAAAATAAATTGTAGACCTCCACAAGTCTGGTTCATCCTTTGGAGCAATTTCCAAATGCCTGAAGGTACCACGTTCATCTGTACAAACAATAGTACGCAAGTATAAACACCATGGGACCACGCAGCCGTCATACCGCTCAGGAAGGACACGCGTTCTGTCTCCTAGAGATGACCGTACTTTGGTGCGAAAGGTGCAAATCAATCCCAGAACAACAGCAAAGGACCTTGTGAAGATGCTGGAGGAAACAGGTACAAAAGTATCTATATCCACAGTAAAATGAGTCCTATATCAACATAACCTGAAAGGCCGCTCAGCAAGGAAGAAGCCACTGCTCCAAAACCGCCATAAAAAAGCCAGACTACGGTTTGCAAATGCACATGGGGACAAAGATTTACTTTTTGGAGAAATGTCCTCTGGTCTGATGAAACAAAAATAGAACTGTTTGGCCATAATGACCATCGTTATGTTTGGAGGAAAAAGGGGAATGCTTGCAAGCCGAAGATCACCTTCCCAAATGTGAAGGACGGGGGTGGCAGCATCATGCTGTGGGAATTCACCCAACTTATTGTGGGAAGCTTGTAGAAGGCTACCCGAAACGTTTGACCCAAGTTAAACAATTTAAAGGCAATGCTACCAAATACTAATTGAGTGTATGTAAACGTCTGACCCACTGGGAATGTGATGAAAGAATGAAAAGCTGAAATAAATAATTCTCTCTACTATAATTCTGACATTTCACATTCTTAAAATAAAGTGGTGATCCTAACTGACCTAAGACAGGGCATTTTTACTAGGATTAAATGTCAGGAATTGTGAAAACCTGAGTTTAAATGTATTTGGCTAAGGTGTTTGTAAACTTCAACTGTACATATGACTGTAAGTCGCTTTGGATAAAAGCGTCTGCTAAATGGCATATTATTATTATTATTATTATTATTATTATTATACCATATACAGATAAATAAATACAAATGAAATGAAAGGCGTTTGGACCCAGTCTGGCACCAAGAGCAGATCCATATGGGAGACAGGCCTATAACACAATCTATATAATAATAATATAATAGTAATAATATAATATAATATAATATGCCATTTAGCAGACGCTTTTATCCAAAGCGACTTACAGTCATGTGTACATACATACCATTTACCACATAGAAGCTAAATATTTGTACAATTTCATTATAGCTAGCCCTTTTTCTTTTATTCCAGGCTTTATCTAAATATTCTGCAAATGGAAATACACAATGGACAAAAACTATTTCAGTTTCTCTTCATCGCTCAGCCACATAATGCCAGGATATATCTGGTGTGCTTTCTAAATAAGAGCAAGCGTATATCGTGGTGGAAACGGCAATAGAGGATAAAATTAATTAATTTCTCTATTTCTTCAACGTCACAATAGTTACATAGTCTTTCCTCTTCCATTTCACCATTATACCGACCTGTTTCAATACGCAGAGGCAATATCCCTGATCTTACCTGTGCATATAGCCATCTATTGCGTTTAGGTAGGTTATACATAATATATCTCTCAACCACAAATTCACCCTTAATCAAACAAAAGGTTCTCAATTTGGGTTTACGATTAAACTCCTTCACCCATTTTTCCCCCCATATTGCATCAACAGTAGTTTTTTAATCATATCTATGTCTCCCTTAATTAGTACAGACGTTCACAGAGACTGTTGAAAAAGGTCAGACATTTCAGTTGCCCATGTCCCACCTATGGATAGATCCCATTGGGTTTAAACATCTTCTATTGTACAGAAGGTGAATTGCTTAATAAATTGATAGTGACAGAATCAGATTACTTGCCAAGCAAAGTGTATTATTTTGTCTCCTCTTCTATAAAAAGGTTGAAGCTCTGCCTCTGAATGTCAAAGAAATGAAACAATTATATTTTAAATAAATTACACAGACTGTGTCACCAGCAAAGCACCCCCACACTTTAACACCTCCTCCTCCATGCTTCACGGTGGGAACCACACATGCAGAGATCATCCGTTCACCCACACCATGTGTCAATTAATCCCATAAGGGATGGGTTGCCAACTCTGTCTAGGGTGCAAAGGTAGCGCAGATGCTCAGATTCCTATTATTTGAAAACAGGGACAGTTTCGTTGTAAACAAGACACACTGATTTGGCATTGGAGAAATATGATGAGATGAACACGTCTATCTCAGTGTCCATTCTTAGCCTGTCATTTCCGTAATTTGTGTGGTATTAAAAAAAGATTCCGCTAATATGTAAAATGATGTAGAATTTAACGAAATTTTTATAAAAGTAAATATTTTCTCGGACATGCAAATATGATGACAGATTCATGCAATGCTGTTACAATAAAGGAGATGTTTCCACTCCTACTCTTGTCCACGGTGGTCTGTGAACCCACAACCTTCTGGCCCGCAGCCCTGTGCAGCATGCGCTATCAACATTCCTGCGTTGCAATGTAAGGCTTTCAGGACGAAGAACAGTTTCTAAAACTGCATATGTAAGGCTCTGGTCTGTCCAAAAGGTGAGGGTAAACGGTAGGCATGTTTTAATTATTATTTTGGGTATAGGGGAGGGTCACTTGTTTTTTTCCCAAGTGTTCTGGGAGGGTTTAGGCAAAATATATTTTGATGAAGGGAGGGCCATCCATTTTCATTTCAGAGAGGTCAGATTTTCTCCATGTAACCATTATTATAAATAATGTTCACTCCCTAAGCAGCTAGGTCTCAACACCGAAAAGCCATTTGGCCTCCAGTCTCTAGAAATAATCTCATTCCATCTAGGCCTAATCATTTAGTTGACATAACCATTTAGGCCAAATCAAATCTAGTGCTTAAATGATGAAATACCTCAGACCTCATTTGCTAAGAGTGATGAAGTGGTAGGTAAAATTAACTCAAGGGCTTTCTTCCACGAGCAACTTTTGCTACATGCCCTTCGAGTTTCCTGTGATTGTTCAAGCATATAAACTAAATCTCAACAGGGGTTTCTCAATAGAGAGGATTTAAACAAAGATTTGGCCTCGTCCTCTTTCCACAACAGAGACTTCTTTTTAGAGGAGAACTACTGTAGAAGCGAACTCCAGACTTTTAAAAGGGACACTATTAACCAAGTAGGCTGGTAACCAAGTAGGCTAGTAACCAAGTAGGCTAGTAGCCAAGTAACAAGTAGGCTAGTAGCCAAGTAACAAGTAGGCTAGTAGCCAAGTAACAAGTAGGCTGGTAGACAAGTAACTAGTAGGCTAGTAGCCAAGTAACTAGTAGGCTAGTAGCCAAATAATAGGCCTGACCTGCATTTAGGCCGACTCAATCTGCTGAAAACAGAAAACCTCTCCGGTAATGTTGGGAAAATAAACACAATTCCTTGTTTCCTATCACTCTAGATAAGAGTGTGAGAATGTGTGTAAGAATACTGTTCATTGACTACAGCTCAGCGTTCAACACCATTGTCCCCTCCAAGCTCGTCACCAAGCTTAGGACCCAGGTGGTGAGGGTATGCAACATCACCTCCGCCACGCTGACCTTTAACACAGGGGCCACACAGGGGTGTGTGCTTAGTCCCCTCCTGTACTCCCTGTTCACCCACGACTGTGTGGCCACGCACGACTCCAACACTATTATCACGTTGGCTGATGACACGAGGGTGGTAGGCCTGATCACCGGCGACGATGAGCCATCCACATCGATGGGGCATTAGTGGAGCAGGTAGACCGCTTCAAGTTCCCCGGTGTCCAAGTCACTAAATACTTAAAATGGTCCAAACACACACGCACAGTCGTGAACAAGGCGCGACAGTGCCTCTTCCCCCTCTGGAGGTTGAAAAAGTTTGGCATGGGCCCTCAAATCCTCAACTGGCTGCATACCGGCTTGGTATGGCAATAGCACCCCTCGATCGCAAGGCGCTACAGAGGTGTCACGACTTCCGCCGAGGCTGCCTCCCCTCCTTGTTCGGGCAGGCTTCGGCGTTCGTTGTCACCGGAGTTCTAACCACTGCCGCCCCAATCATCATCACAATTGTCTTGTCAATCACACACACCTGGTTCTATTCCCCTAATTAGTCTGTGTATAAGTGTTCCCTCTGCCCCTTGTCCTTGTGGGTGATTGTTTATTTGTGGAGGTTAGTGAAGCTCGGTGGAGCTTGTGTATTGTGTATCGACAGGAATATTTTTCCCGTATGCCTTGTATTTTCCAGTGCGCCTCTTTTGTGCCCTGGAGTGTGTTTGACGTATTTCTGCGTAAACCTGTATTTTGCGGATTAAAGCCTGTTATTCTGTGATTTACCCTCCTGCGCCTGACTCCTTCATCACCACCTCATCACAAGAGGGTTGTGCGGACAGCCCAATACATCTCTGGGGCCGAGCTCCCTGCCATCCAGGACCTCTATATCAGGCGGTGTGAAAAGAAGGCCCGGAAAATGGTCAAAGACTCCAACCACCCAAGCTATTGACTACTTTCTCTGCTGCCTCACGGCAAGAGATACCGATGCATCCAGTCTGACACCAACAGGCTCTTGAACAGCTATCTATCCCCAAGCAATAAATGACTGATAAATAGCTAACAAAATAGCTACACAGACTGAATTTACCTTGCATCTTTATTGACCTTTCATTTCAATCTTTGCACTGTCTCTATGCTCACTCACAGGGCCATATACACTCACACACACTGTCACTCCAACACACACACAAACACTCACTCCATCATTTTCTCACTCGCACATAATATGCACATATATTTATACTGCCTCTACACACCCACTCACTGACATACAAGCTGCTGCTACTCTGTTTATCTTATATCCAGATGCCTAGTCACCTTACCACTATACATATCTACCTCCATCACTCCAGTATCCCTGCACATGTAAATATGGTACTGGAACTGACTTTTTAAATATAGCCTGTATATAGTATGCTTACTTACTTAGTGTATTTCATATTTCCTATTCCTTGTGTGCTTTTTTTCTAGTAATACATTGTTATTAATTATTGCATTGTTGGGTTTTGAGTTTCCAAGAAAGGCATTTCACTGTACTTGTGCATGTGACATTAAAACTTGAAACTCTCATTCTGACCAGTCTGAGCACCATGAGGAGTTAACGAGGGGAAATACAAAGCCATGGGGGAAGCCAAGCCTTTGAGGACCCGTAGCCTCCTCGTGTAATGGCCACAGAGAACGGGGAGCTTTGTTCCTGGTCAACAGGCATGTTCCACTTTAATGACTTCACTTCATGTGCGTGCCAATCACTTACGCCATACAACACTTTTCATGTGCGGCTGACCAAGTGACTCAGCACGTGACCTACCACCCCCACCCCACCCCACCCCACCCCACCCAACCCCACAGAAGCCTGTGGCAATGAGGTCACTCTCATTTGAGGTCATGTTGGGTTTTAGAATCCTCACAGGCATTGTGTAGGCCTATATGGGAAAAGCACAGCATGGTCACAGAGGAGTGGTTTGTCGCCTCGGTCCACCAGTAAACAAAAAAAACAGGATAGGACTGACACAGCCAACATGTTGGCTACAGTCTCTGTGGTTAGGGAGCGATAGCTTTAGGGTGATGCAATAGTTGTATATTTCTGCAATGGTCTTTTCCATCATGGAGGCTAGCCATCAAAAAAGGACACCAACAAGGTTTAGAGAAAAACTTTGGAAAAACTCTGCTACTGCTGTAAAGCTTGTTTCCATTCGTTAAACCAGCACCCCACAGCTCAGACTGGAGCATCTACAGAGCAGCGTACAATGACTAAATAATGTTCAGCCAAATGGCCATTCGCATTGATTTCACTGATGCTGGCGCCTCAAGGATAATGAGTTTCTAGACAATACCACAGCATTACCCCACCTAAGAACATACATTTACAATTTCCATTGCTTCAGTGAGTAATATTCCACTGTCATAGATAGTGATCTAGCCTAATAAAGCTACATAATATTTTTAGCCCAGATGAATACTTCATGATGGAGCATTTCCAAACTGCAGACAGAGTGACGTAGTTCCCTTCAGACGCTGCATCTGCACCGCTTCTACTGCATCAGGTCTCAGATGTCTGGCTCCAACAGCTGCTGTAGCTACGGCTGCGCTGGCAATCCCTCCCACTTTTCAACCTCTCCAGGTTCATATCAGCACGACTTGTTGTTTCTCAGTTTGATGGCTTGATTTCCATGTTATCCTGTAGGCCTTTAGTTCACCAAAGATTAAATACGAACCCAAACGTCACAATGTATCCAGTTGTGATCAGAAATATCCTATAGCCTAGTCCTGACCCAGGCTATTACATGTTTCTGCTATACAAACTCCAACCATCAACACTCCCACAGAACACCATATCATGAGCGAACTATTCATTGGATGTTAACCATAAAGTTAACTAGAGCATACGTTTTCAGTTACCCCCATGACATGATACATCCAAGAGGTCTGTCAGAGAGAGAGGAGAGGCCTGCGGGGTGTCATGTCAGCAGGACCAGTTGCTGGACTCTAATGACAGGCCCGTGGCAGGCCTCTGGTGCTACGCCAGCAGGCAGCTGTGTCTCCTCAGTCCCAATGCATTCCTCCAGACCATTACAGACACACTCTGATCACCTGTGCAGAGGATGGGCACAAGTAACAACCTTTCTGGGGAATATAGTTGTAGTACCTTGGGGGTATATAGTTGTAGTACCTTGGGGGTATATAGTTGTAGTACCTTGGGGGTATATAGTTGTAGTACCTTGGGGGTATATAGTTGTAGTACCTTGGGGGTATATAGTTGTAGTACCTTGGGGGTATATAGTTGTAGTACCTTGGGGGTATATAGTTGTAGTACCTTGGGGGTATATAGTTGTAGTACCTTGGGGGTATATAGTTGTAGTACCTTGGGGGTATATAGTTGTAGTACCTTGGGGGTATATAGTTGTAGTACCTTGGGGGTATATAGTTGTAGTACCTTGGGGGTATATAGTTGTAGTACCTTGGGGGTATATAGTTGTAGTACCTTGGGGGTATATAGTTGTAGTACCTTGGGGGTATATAGTTGTAGTACCTTGGGGGTATATAGTTGTAGTACCTTGGAGTTTTATTAGTTGTATGTACGGGATACACATGGTACACACCGTCCAACGAAATGCTTACTTGCAGGTTCCTTCTTGACAACGCAACAACAATAAGAAATAATACAAGTTAGTTACTAAACATTCTTTATATTTGAGTAAATTCAAAATGTCTTGTTGTTGCTCACCATTGGCTAATCGTTTCCCATCACACCCATATCAGACTCCAGAGAAGCGTATTATTTTTTATCAATCTATAGGCTAAACAATATCCAAACTACAGAAGATGTGTAAGCATTTCAAGGCAAGGTCTGTTGTATTCAGCGCATGTGACAAATACAAAATGTGATTTGATGTATACAATACAGCCTGGCAATACAAATAATAACATTCACCAAAGACGATATAAACAGGTTCAATCAACTCAGTATGAGGATAGGTCAGCTTGAGGGATACGTCGTGGATAAAGAAGCTATGTAACAAATGTTATGGGCTAAGGAGTGATGTGACGTCACAACTGGCCGAACAGAGTGAGTGATGCTCTGGGCAGGCCCCATGATTCAGCAGCTTATTCACCCCATTAGACCTCCTCTACAATTCCACTGCTTTGCAGACTGTACTGCATCCACTGCATTATAAACTATTCTGGCTGACCTCCACTAAATAATACATGCAGACATTTCCCCTGCCCCAGACAGAGATGGACACTGAGGACAGACAACACACCTCTGCTATTGCTAGTGTTTTCAATTATTGTTCGATTACTTTGTTTCAAACGAGGGTGGTCTGAGATCATTTGAAGTTGGCGAGACATTGTAACCTTCATGTTGTACTTGATACATCTGATAGGATACAATGTATCTGCATGGACGCTGACAGATAATGTCTTGATTTGACTTTAAATCCCTTCGTTTAAAAACTATAGTGCGTAGGTTAAACGTTCGGTTCCCTTGACATAAACTGCAACATCAGTTATCTAACAGCTCATGACAATAACGTACTACTAGAAAGCAATACACTTTTGTAATAGTGGGTGTTCCACTACTGACAAAGCAAAAATAACTAATTCTGTATGCAAAGATGCGGTCTCTTTACTACAGGCACAATCATAAAGCGGTCACGCTATACATCCAGTCAATAAATTAACACAGCGTTCCAAGTAATGGTAACTACATGCAATAAACTCCCTGTGGCTCAGTGGGGAGGGTAGTCCATTGCGCGATGAATGGAATTCCCAAAATCATATCGTCAACAGCAAAACGTTGCCTATTGGTACCATACATCAGTGATTGTTACATCTTTTATTTATTTTACAGACACATGAGAAAGCCCCGTTTGGGACAGTAACAAACCTCCTTACCTTACTATTTAATTGAACGTTAATCCCAATTTGTTGTGCGTTGATGCTGAAGCCTTCTCGTTTGGGACAGGGAAATTACCACACAAACGCAACTCTCAAATCTGACTTTTAATTCCCTGGGTTTCCGAAAACAACTGCCTCTTCGTTCTTCTCTCCAAATAACTTCCCCCGAAAATAATCATCAAAATTCAGATCAGTCCCGAACAGTGACGCATATTTGTCCTATTTTCTTCTCTTCTTAAAATGTATTAAAAGCAGCCCTTCCTATCCCGGTGACGTTCGCAGAAACCTCTGCTGCCTTTCCCCCCCCTTGCTAATGAGTGCGCGCTCCCGCAACTTGATAGGCGGGGTCAAATAATCAGGGAGGGAGGGGATTGGATGTCCCGACTCATTCAGCGAATCACCCGCGTGGACACAGCGGGGCCCAAATGTCTCGGGGAAAGCCCACTTGCCCCGCAGTACTGTCGCAAAATGTTTACGGTAGTGGAGCAGTTCGTACCCGTTTACGTTTCTTACTGCAATGAGGAAAGAAGGTTGCATTTTTGATGGACCTTTGTAGTGAATGTGTCTTGTAAGGTATGTGAAATAAAATGTTTGTTTGTTTATTCATTTCGTACATCGTAAACGCACTGTGCATGCCAAACCCATTGGATTGGGAGTCAACACTAGCTAGCATAGCAAAACGCAATGCAGCAACCCTGCCAACTTTGACCAAAATAAGCTAGGCTTTTTTAGCTGTAACTAGTGTGTTGTTATAGGGGCTTTATAGCTCTAGTGTTAATTGTGAGATTGAAGATTATATCCAGTTGAAGTGTATTTCTTTTTGTAGGCATATTTTACTATGTCATAGATAATCAGCCTGCGAACATAGCTAATGTTAGCTATCTGGAAAGTGCTTTCAGCACCTAGGCTATAGCTAACTAGTAGAACATCTAATTTTTGTGTCTCATACACTCAACTAATGAATTAGCTAGCGCTCAGTCCTGAAAAATCTGACAAGATGACAGCTTGTGATTGTGTATAGTAGTCTTGCTTCATCTTTCACTTAATCTTCCCCAAACCGGTGCCTCCATGTTTTCCAGACTGACCCTGTCCAGCTGTTCGCCCCCACCCTGCCTTGGAGGGAATGGATCCCGTAGTGTTGAGCTACCAGGACAGCCTCCTACGGCGCTCTGATGTGGCCTTACTGGAGGGACCTCACTGGCTCAACGACCAGGTCATCGGCTTTGCCTTCGAGTACTTTGCCGCTGAGCTCTTCAAAGGTCTTGGCGAAGCGGCCATCTTCATCAGCCCAGAGGTCACCCAGTTCATCAAGTGTGCTGCCTGCCCGGAGGAACTAGCCCTGTTTCTGGAGCCGCTGGGGCTAGCTTCCCGGCGCTGGGTCTTCCTGGCCGTCAACGACAACTCCAACCAGACTGCCGGCGGCTCTCACTGGAGCCTGCTGCTGTTCTGCCGGGACGGCGGCCATTTTGCCCACTACGACTCACAGAGTGGCGGCAACTCACTTCACGCCCGGCGCATCGCCACAAAGCTGGAGCCCTTCCTGGGGTCGGGGAGGAAAGTGCCCTTTGTGGAGGAGCCCTGTCCTTCGCAGCAGAACAGCTATGACTGCGGCATGTATGTGATCTGTAACACAGAGGCGTTGTGTGAGAGGGCCAGAGTGGAGGGCTCGCCTCGCCTCCCTGTCCAGACCATCACCCCAGCCTACATCTCTCAGAAGAGGCTAGAGTGGAGCAGACTGATCCAGAGACTGGACAGAGATTGACCTGGGGAGCTATGTTCTCCTCCTCAGCACTTAGCTTGTCCTCAATGTTCTGAGAACAGGAGAGCCTCCAGGAGTTTTAAGGTCAATGAATGAATGCACTGGATCTACAATCACAAAGATATTGCATATCATAGTAAATGTAAAAGATTGAAGCCATGTTCCAATATTTCAGGCTTCATACAACAATTGGTGTCATATTTACTCCTTAAAAAGACAGAACAACACATGTAGACACTGCACCTGCATGCCTATACAATAAATGGAATGTATTATCTATTTATCATATTCTTCACAAGGAGCAGGTTACAAATCAATTCAACGTTTATTTGTCACATGACAGAATACTACAGGCGTAAACCATCCAGCTAAATGTTTCCTCAACAGAGTTGAATATCAGAGGTACAAAATAGAAAGTCCAGAATAGGATTTTACAAAAAGCACGTAAACAACACTAGGTCAGTTTTTTTTTTTTTTACACGAGAAATTGACATCTTGAAAAGAACGACATGTTTTCTCTTCACTGCAATTTCCTTTGATCTTGTTAAGAAAATATGGAAATTGTTTACAATGATTATTGCTCAGGTTTGCTGTAAATGAATCTGAATTGACATGAATAATGTATCTTAGTATGTTAAATATACAATAACCTCACAATGAAGAAATGTTTGGATGCAATTATACCTGTTGATCATGGTCAAATGTTGGTTGTAAGGCGGCATCAGTTCCATGATCCTCTCCGTTTACTAAACCTGCAACTGAAACCTAGTCCTTATCTTAGTAAACCATTAACATTCACACAGTATCTTCATGATACACTTCCAATAAACAAAGCAAGGAACATGAAAGTGCCATATCTTATATATGAGATTATATGCATATAATGAGATAAATAAATATAATGTTGAAAGTGTTACAGTATTTTGGATGATAATAAAGCAGCAAATCTGAAATCAATAAACAGACCAATTTAGTTACACTTTGTGTCAGAAGCATGCAGTCAAATACATTATTCAAAATCAACTAAGTATATGAATAATGAATTAATGTAGTAATGACATCAATTATTTATTCATTTATTCATTACTGGCTGAGGCAATGATGAACACCTGAAGAATAGAAAACCATGAAATCCTGGAATTAATCACAAGGTCCCGGTAATTACATTCCTTTATTAGTCCCATTTACATCTCTATTCAATCCGTATCGCTGAAGCGTTACAGATTGTGCGATAGAAATGTAAAGGTAATTTCCGATTGAGCCGACCTATGCAGCGTTTACCGTGAATGCAGTCTCCGCCAACGCGGGAACATTGCCTTTAAATTTAAATTGGGCTTTAGCGCTGAATTTCCGCGATACAGATTGAGTAGAGCCGTAAGTCTATTTTTGTAGTGTACATTTTCTATCCATTGTAGTGTAATTAAAAGGACTGTTTGTAATGTAATAGTAGTGTAATTAAAAGGACAGTTGGTAGTGTAGTGTAATAGTAGTGTAATTAAAAGGACTGTTTGTAGTGTAGTGTAATAGTAGTGTAATTAAAGGACTGTTTATAATGTAATAGTAGTGTAATTAAAAGGACAGTTTGTAGTGTAGTGTAATAGTAGTGTAATTAAAAGGACTGTTTATAATGTAATAGTAGTGTAATTAAAAGGACTGTTTGTAATGTAATAGTAGTGTAACTAAAAGGACTGATTGTAATGTAATAGTAGTGTAATTAAAAGGACTGTTTGTAGTGTAGTGTAATAGTAGTGTAATTAAAGGACTGTTTGTAGTGTAGTGTAATAGTAGTATAAGTAAAAGGACTGTTTGTAGTGTAGTGTAATAGTAGTGTAATTAAAGGACTGTTTGTAGTGTAGTGTAATAGTAGTGTAATTAAAGGACTGTTTGTAGTGTAATAGTAGTGAAATTAAAGGACTGTTTGTAGTGTAATAGTAGTGTAATTAAAGGACTGTTTGTAGTGTAATAGTAGTGAAATTAAAGGACTGTTTGTAGTGTAATAGTAGTGTAATTAAAGGACTGTTTGTAGTGTAGTGTAATAGTAGTGTAATTAAAGGACTGTTTGTAGTGTAATAGTAGTGTAATTAAAAGGACTATTTGTAATGTAATAGTAGTGTAATTAAAAGGACTGTTTGTAGTGTAATAGTAGTGTAATTAAAAGGACTGTTTGTAATGTAATAGTAGTGTAATTAAAGGACTGTTTGTAGTGTAATAGTAGTGTAATTAAAAGGACTGTTTGTAATGTAATAGTAGTGTAATTAAAAGGACTGTTTGTAGTGTAGTGTAATAGTAGTGAAATTAAAGGACTGTTTGTAGTGTAGTGTAATAGTAGTGTAATTAAAGGACTGTTTGTAGTGTAGTGTAATAGTAGTGTAATTAAAGGACTGTTTGTAGTGTAGTGTAATAGTAGTGTAATTAAAGGACTGTTTGTAGTGTAGTGTAATAGTAGTGTAATTAAAATGACTATTTGTAATGTAGTGTAATAGTAGTGTAATTAAAGGACTGTTTGTAGTGTAGTGTAATAGTAGTGTAATTAAAGGACTGTTTGTAGTGTAGTGTAATAGTAGTGTAATTAAAAGGACTATTTGTAATGTAATAGTAGTGTAATTAAAAGGACTGTTTGTAGTGCAGTGTAATAGTAGTATACGTAAAAGGACTGTTTGTAGTGTAGTGTAATAGTAGTGTAATTAAAGAACTGTTTGTAGTGTAGTGTAATAGTAGTGTAATTAAAGGACTGTTTGTAGTGTAGTGTAATAGTAGTGTAATTAAAGGACTGTTTGTAGTGTAGTGTAATAGTAGTGTAATTAAAAGGACTGTTTGTAGTGTAGTGTAATAGTAGTGTAATTAAAGGACTGTTTGTAGTGTAATAGTAGTGAAATTAAAGGACTGTTTGTAGTGTAATAGTAGTGTAATTAAAGGACTGTTTGTAGTGTAGTGTAATAATAGTGTAATTAAAGGACTGTTTGTAGTGTAGTGTAATAGTAGTGTAATTAAAGGACTGTTTGTAGTGTAATAGTAGTGTAATTAAAGGACTGTTTAGTGTAGTGTAATAGTAGTGTAATTAAAAGGACTGTTTGTAGTGTAGTGTAATAGTAGTGTAATTAAAGGACTGTTTGTAGTGTAGTGTAATAGTAGTGTAATTAAAAGGACTCTTTGTAGTGTAGTGTAATAGTAGTGTAATTAAAGGACTGTTTGTAGTGTAGTGTAATAGTAGTGTAATTAAAGGACTGTTTGAAGTGTAGTGTAATAGTAGTGTAATTAAAGGACTGTTTGTAGTGTAGTGTAATAGTAGTGTAATTAAAGGACTGTTTGTAGTGTAATAGTAGTGTAATTAAAGGACTGTTTGTAGTGTAGTGTAATAGTAGTGTAATTAAAGGACTGTTTGTAGTGTAGTGTAATAGTAGTGAAATTAAAGGACTGTTTGTAGTGTAATAGTAGTGTAATTAAAAGACTGTAGTGTAATAGTAGTGTAATTAAAAGGACTGTTGCCTGACATTTGGCTTTCTGACTGGAAATAGGCCTGTCCTCTTACCTCCTCCACACTCCATGTAGGTCTGAATGAATTGGACAGATACAACCATCAACACACATGCTTCAACTTTCCCTCTGATCTACACAGGTGCTTAGGGTGAAGTAGAGGGTTGTTTCTAGGTAGACCTAGATTTCCTTTCCAACGGGCCAGCAGAGGCTTGCAGCCAGACATCACAAACAGTATTATTACACAACTCCTCGGGCTATATCCATTTGGGGATACAATACATAAACTTCCCTACAGGCAGACTGAATCTACAGTACAGCGTTGAGAATGGGTCCGTATAGTGATCATTCCTCACCTCCACCTATTCTGAAAGCCTTCACTCAGTCAACCCAGACTCTATGTTAAAGCCCAAGGCTATGGGAAACAGTCAAGAATAAGAAAGGGCTTTTCTTTTCCACAAATGTATCTGACTGTCCATATTTATAGGTGAGCGCGATGGTATCAGTTTTAGACGGGCGCACCTTGTCAGCGGGGACGGCCATGATGCAGATAGCCCGGAGATGATCCACTGCAGGCTTCTGGTGGAGTGAACATGACATTCCACAGACGCCTCACACGTCATAATACTACAGTCAGCCTATGGAGGCTCTAGATCACGGTCATCACAGCTGTGCTGTTAATCAGTACCCACATACAGTGCTTTCAGAAAGTATTCACATTCCTTGAGATGTTGTGTCACTGGCCCACACACAATACCCCATAATGTCAAAGTGGAATAATGTTTTTAGACATTTTTCCAAATTAATTAAAAATGAAAAGCTTAAATGTCAATAAGTATTCAACCCATTGGCTATGGTAAGCCTAAATAAGTTCAGGAGTAAACATTTGCTTAACAAGTCACATAATAAGTTGCATGGGCTCACTCTGTGTGCAATAATAGTGTTTAACATGATTTTTTAATGACTACCTCATCTCTGGACCCCACACATACAATTATCTGTAAGGTCCCTCAGTCGAGCAGTGAATTTCAAACACAGATTCAACCAAGACCAGGGAGGTTTTCCAATGGCTCGCAAAGGAGGGCACCTATTGGTAGATGAGTAAACTATTTTTTTTTTAAACAGACATTGAATATCCCTTTGAGCATGGTGAAGTTATTTATTACGCTTTGGATGGTGTATCAATACACCCAGTCACTATGAAGATAAAGGCATCCTTCCTAACTCAGTTGCCAGAGAGGAAGGAAACCGCTCAGGGATTTTGTGACATTAAAACAGTTACAGAGTTTAATGGCTGTGATGGGAGAAAACGGAGGATGGATCAACAACATTGTAGTTACTCCACAATACTAACCTAAATGACAGAGTGAAAAGAAGGAAGCCTGTACAGAATAGTTTTTCTCCAAAATATGCATCCTGTTTGCAATAAGGCACTAAAGTAAAACTGCAAAAAATGTGGCAAAGAAATTCACTTTATGTCCTGAATACAAAGCGTTATGTTTGGGACAAATCCAACACAATACATCACTGAGTACCACTCTTCATATTTTCAAGCATGGTTGTGGCTGCATCATGTTATGGGTATGCTTGTCATCGCCAAGGGATTTCTTTTAGCATGAAAATAAACTAAATAAAGCTAAACACAGGCAAAATCCTAGAGGAAAACCTGGTTCAGTCTGCTTTCCAACAGACACTGGGAAACAAATTCACCTTTCAGCAGGACAATAACCTAAAACATAAAAGGCCAAATACACACTGGAGTTGCTTACCAAGATGAAATTGAATGTACCTGAGTGGCCGAGTTACAATTTTGACTTAAATTGGCATGAAAATCTATGGCAAGACTTGAAAATGGCTGTCTAGCAATGATCAACAACCAACTTGACAGAGCTTGAAGAATTTTAAAAAGAATAATGTGCAAATATTATACAATCCGGCCTCCCGAGTGGCGCAGCGGTCTAAGGCACTGCATCGCAGTGCTTGAGGCGTCACTACAGACCCGGGTTTAATCCCAGGCTGTGTCACAGCCGGCCGTGACCGGGAGACCCATGAGGCGGCGCACAATTGGCCAGTGTCGTCCGCGTTAGGGGAGGGTTTGGCCGGCCGGGATTTCCTTGTCCCATCACGCACTTGCGACTCCTTGTGGCGGGCCGGGCGCCTGCCAGCTGACTTTGGTCGCCAGCTTGACGGTGTTTCCTCCGACACATTGGTGCGGCTGGCTTCCGGGTTAAGCGAGCAGTGTGTCAAGAAGCAGTGCGGCTTGGCAGGGTCGTGTTTCGAAGGACACATGGCTCTCGACCTTCGCCTATCCCAAGTCCGTAGGGGAGTTGCAGCGATGGGACAAGACTGTAACTACCAATTGGATATCACGAAAAAGGAGTAAAAAGTACAAATATATATACAGTATGTTGTACAATCCAGGTGTGCAAAGCTCTTAGACTTACCCAGAAAGACTCACAGTTGTAATCGCTGCCAAAGGTGATTCTAATATGTATTGACTCAGGGGTGTGAATACTTATGTAAATTAGATATTTCTGTATTTCATTTTCCAAAAATTTGCTAACATTTCTAAAAACATATTTTCACTGTCATTATGGGGTATTGGGTGTAGATGGGTGAGAAAAAAATCTATTGAATCCATTTTGAATTCAGGCTGTAACACAACAAAATGTGGAATAAGTCAAGGGGTATGAATACTTTCTGAAGGCATTGTATAGTTAAACAATAAAACCCGAGGGGGTGTGGTATATGGACAATAAACCACGGCAAAGGGCTGTTCTTATGCACGACGCAACGTGTTTGTGCCTGAATACAGCCCTTAGCCGTGGTATACCTGTATTGGCCATATATAACAAACTCCCGAGGTGCCTTAATACTTTTATAAACTGGTTACCAACGTAATTAGAGCAGTAAAAATACATGTTTTGTCATACCCGTGGTATACGGTCTGATATACCACGGCTGTCAGCCAATCAGCATTCAGGGCTTGAAATAGTCAGTTTATAGGACAAAACCAACACCCAGCAGCTCCAAGAGGGCTTTTCAATGCTGACGTCATAATGTATAGCTCTTTTCACTTTGGTAGTTTCCAGTTACTGCTAAGGAGTATTGGTGTCTCTGAGGGGTCTTTGGCCTGGTTTGCTAACTACCTCTCTCAAAGAGTGCAGTGTCACCAAGGGAGTACCCCAAGGCTCGATCCTAGGCCCCACGCTCTTCTCAATTTACATCAACAACATAGCTCAGGCAGTAGGAAGCTCTCTCATCCATTTATATACAGATGATACATTCTTATACTCAGCTGGCCCCCGGATTTTGTGATAAATGCTCTACAACAAAGCTTTCTTAGTGTCCAACAAGCTTTCTCTGCCCTTAACCTTGTTCGGTAAGAAGAATGCCCCTCTCCCCACCGGTGTGATTACTACCTCTAAGGGTTAAGAGCTTGAGGTAGTCACCTCATACTGTCACATTCTGTTAAAGGTCCCCAAAGCACACACATCCCTGGGTTGCTCCTCTTTTCAGTTCACTGCAGTTAGCGACTGGAACGAGCTGCAAAAACCACTCAAACTGGACAGTTTTATTTATCTCTTCATTCAAAGACTCAATCATGGACACTCTTACTGACACGTGTGGCTGCTTCGCATAATGTATTGTTGTCTCTACCGTCTTGCCCTTGATGCTGTTGTCTGTGCCCAGTAATGTTTGTACCATGTTTTGTGCTGCTACCATGTTGTGCTGCTGCCATGTTGTGTTGCTACCATGTTGTTGTCATGTGTTGCTACCATGCTGTGTTGTTGTCTTCGGTCTCTCTTTATGTAGTGTTGTGGTGTCTCTCTTGTCGTGATGTGTGTTTTGTCCTACATAAAACAAATATATCCCAGCCCCCGTCCCTGCAGGAGGCCTTTTGCCTTTTGGTAGGCCGTCATTGTAAATAAGAATGTCTTCTTAACTGACTTCTCTAGTTAAATAAAGGTTAAATAAAAATAATAATAAAACAAAATATATGAAAATAGGGAATAGGGTGTCATTTGAGACGTAACTGTTTAAACCACTGTCTGTTGTGCCATGCACTTCAGAATGGGCGAGAGAGACGGGCACTGCCATGGCATCGTTGGCCGAGGGCCCCGTTGCTCTGAGATTTGCTCCACTTGGCGCCGTGCCACCATGGAGACAGTCTCCCGCCTCTGGCGTCATGTGCCCGTCCACACCCGACGGTCATATTTCACCAGGAGTGCCTAGCTGCCCAGATAGACAATCCCATTAAGGTTTACTACTGTCCCCATAAACCACACAAGAGTGGGACCACTCGCCGCCTTGGCAGGCAAACTCCATTAGAGAAATAGAGCGCTGCAGAGTAACACACAACAAAGGAGGGTAGGGAAGATTTTACATGTGAATAAGTGAGTGATTTTAACCACGCATTCATTCTCCAAAAACAGTGAAAGTACCCATCTGAAAGGAAACAGGACAGTTGTTTAGAGACTTGCTGCCAGCATTGCATGGGTAATGCCCTCTGTCATGGCATTGAGTACATGTTGGCCGTGGAGAATGCCAAGATAAAGCACACAGGCAGATGTTTTCCAATCCCATGTGATACGGTTCTGTAGACCTGGCTGAGGGTGATATGCTTATGAGCCAGGGTTGAATCTGCCCTACATGGAGCTCACCAATACCCTCTCATCATGAGAACGCTCACCAGAGGGTACCAAGCCTGGCTCTCTGCTACGGCCAAGGCTTTGTACACACAACAAACACTCATATGAGGTGTAAACCCCCCCACACACACACACACACACACTGTTCCATTTACTGGGTTCATTTACCTGGTCTGTTTATCAGCACTGTATGTTACCATGGCTGTTTGGGAGTTCTTCCTAGGAGCTGAGATTCCCCTGTAGCATCTCAGGTGTTTCACATTATCTGTTTTTAGAGGTCAGTCAGGATGGACACACACGCACACACGCGCACGCACGCACACACACACACACACACACACACACACACACACACACACACACACACACACACACACACACACACACACACACACACACACATATGCCCACATGCACTCACACACACACACAAATCTGAAACCAACTACAACAACCTGAAACCATTTGAGATCCTTTTACAACAAAATGTGTGCAAATGACATTAATTGAGAACAAGCACCATCCTTTCCTGTGCGTGAAAACATCCAGAAAATGTAGGTTGCCAGGTGTGTTCTGTTATTACTGAATTTGGTCCAACATCTACGGTTCAAGCAAGACAACGTTTTTAAATTTCAAATCAGCGTATGATAATCCATTCAGATGTTTATGCTCTTCATCCTCAACATCTATGACATTTTGTCAAGGAGAGACTGAGCAAGCTGCACAGAAACTAGACCCTTCATCTCCATATTGAACCTCTTGGAGGACACCGTTAGCACAGTGGTAGTATGTCATAGTATGGAACTGTTGGTCGCACCATACTGGGACAGCAAGAACTTACACACACTAGCTGGCTGTTTGACCCAGAGGCACAGCATAGACATCAACAAGCTGTCTGTGTCGTTCTAGACGGCTATGGAGACACATGCTGCTTTTCCACTGTAACACCTGCGTTACACTAGCGTATACACCCTTCTGTTATACTAGGGAAATTGTGTTTCCATAGCTAGGGCTGACAGTGAGGACTTGTTAAGAGCAGAATCAACAACCTCTGCATCATCGAAACAGTAGCTTTGTGAGATGGTGTTAAAGTCCACAGTTAGCCATTGTTAAGTAGCTGAAAAGTACCAGTGGCCCGACTTTGGCCCCAAGTGAGAGCAGGTCCGCCCGGAGCCATGGCCCGGTGAGACACGGGTGCCGGCCCGCGTAGATGGAAACAGAAAGATCCTGCATGGAAGTGCGCCAAGAGTGAGTTTTTGTATTTGTATTTATTATAGATCCCATGGCCAAGGCAGCAGCTACTCTTCCAGGGGTCCAGCAAAATTAAGGCAGTTATACAATTTTAAAGACATTACAACACATTCACAACAGATTTCACAACACACAAGTGTGTGCCCTCAGGCCTCTACTCCACTACCACATATCTACAACACAAAATCCACTTGTATGTGTGTGTATAGTGCATATGTTATCGTGTGTGTATGCATGTGTCTGTGCCTGTGTTTGTGTTGCTTCACAGTACAGCTCGGTGCGTTTAACATGTCAATACCTCTCACAAATACAAATAGTATTCGAGCCAGGAGAGATTGGCATGCATATTATTAATGTTAGTTCTCTGTGTACATCCAAGGACCAGCCGTGCTGCCCTGTCCCTCTTTGTGGCACCTGACCACACGACTCAACAGTAGTCCAGGTGCAACAAAACTAGGGCCTGTAGGACCTGCCTTGTTGATAGTGTTGTTAAGAAGGCAGAGCAGCACTTTATTGTAGACAGATTTCTCCCCATCTTAGCTGCTGTTGTATCAATATGTTTTGACCATGACAGTTTACAATCCAGGGTTACTCCAAGCAGTTTAGTCAGCTCAACTTGGTCAGCAGCCGTGTCCAGTACCAGTCCCTCTGGGTGTGATAGTGTAGTGTTGAGTAGGCCAGTCAGTGCTCTGGAGCATGAGCGCCCACCCCTAATGCTCTTTCCCTGTAAACACTCACTAGCATCGCCGTTAGCAACAGGGAGAACATGGATATGGCATTAGCACATTTTAGAAGATTGGATGTTCCTCCATCTCCAGGTATTGGTCTAGTTCTGCTCTCAGTAGTATAGAGGTGGGTTTAGGAAGGGACAACTGGTTGTTGTAGTTGGAGGGAAGAGGACACTACGTTCCAGTGATTTTTGTAATTCTAAGTTTAATGTTAGAAAGAGGAAAGTATGCTAGGTAATGATATTGAGGTATATCTGTGAATTGTGCAAGTTTAATTCAAATGGCAACAGAAATGAGAGAGAGAGAGTTAGTAGAGGAACCGTTCATCCAGCCGTGAAGAATGAGACAGAGATCCCATTTACCTTCCACATCAGGGGTCCAGACTGCCAGAGAGAAGTCTGGGAGGACTCAAACCCAATGACAATTTAACCTCTTCATCTGTCAGCCATGGAAATCTCCCCTGGACACTCACCACCTCAAGGTCATGACACCTCATGGCTCACAATATGGCCTACTTTCAACATCACAGGGAACAGGGTGAAATACTGAAATGTTTACAGGTTACACTTCATCATGGGGGAGAGCTACAGTGCTGTGAAAAAGTATTTGCCCCCTTTCTAATTTTCTCTACTTTTGCATATTTGTGATACTGAATGTTATCAGATCTTCAACCAAAACCTAATATTAGATAAAGGGAACATAAGTGAACAAATAACAACAATTACATATTTATTTCATAAACAAAGTTATGCAACACCCAATTCCCCTGTGTGAAAAAGTAATTGCCCCCTTACACTCAATAACTAGTTGTGCCACCTTTAGCTGCAATGACTCCAACCAAATGCTTCCTGTTGTCACGTTCATTCATAGACGGGTCAGACCAAGGCGCAGCGTGATATGCATACATGTTTATTTTAAACTTAATAAACACAACAACAAAACAATAAACCAACGATACATGACGTCCTAAGGTACACACAACAAACCTCACACGGAACAAGATCCCACAACACCTAATTGCCAATAGGCTGCCTAAGTATGGTCCCCAATCAGAGACAACGAGCGACAGCTGGCTCTGATTGGGAAACACACCCGGCCAAACATAGATCTAGACATACTAGAATGAAAACATAGAACTACACAACATAGAAAATCACACCCTGACTCAACAAATAAGAGTCCCCAGAGTCAGGGCGTGACACCTGTAGTTGTTGATCAGTCTCTCACGTCGCTGTGGAGGAATTTTGGCCCACTCTTCCATGCAGAACTGCTTTAACTCAGTGACGTGTGGGTTTTCAAGCATGAACTGCTCGTTTCAAGTCCTGCCACAACATCTCAATTGGGATTAGGTCTGGACTTTGACTAGGCCATTCCAAAACGTCCAATTTGTTGCTTTTTAGCTATTTTCATGTAGACTTGATTGTGTGTTTTGGATCATTGTCTTGCTGCATGACCCAGCTACGCTTCAGCTTCAGCTCACAGACGGATGGTCTGACATTCTCCTGTAGAATTCTCTGATACAGAGCAGAATTCATGGTTCCTTCTATTAAGGCAAGTCGTCCAGGTCCTGAGGCAGCAAAGCATCCCCAAACCATCACACCACCACCACCATGCTTGACCTTTGGTATGATGTTCTTACTGTGGAATGCAGAGTTTGGTTTTCACCAGGCATAAATATGTAATTGTTGTGTTATTTGTTCACTTATGTTCCCTTTATCTAATATTAGGTTTTGGTTGAAGATCTGATAACATTCAGTATCACAAATATGCAAAAGTAGAGAAAATTAGAAAGGGGGCAAATACTTTTTCATAGCACTGTAGATGAATGGTTATTGGTTCTATTTGAATTAATCTGTATCAAGAATTGTTATATGTTCATTATCAACACAGTATTGTAGCAAACGGAGGGGCAGGGAAGCAACCCCGATCTCTGCCGTGAAAGGCAAACACCCTATGCATCACGCCAATAGGGTTAACCCACTTCACTTGTATATCGAGGATTGCTACACTGCCCCCTCCGAACGGGAAGGCACTTCCCAATGCTTCAACTAACCTCAGCCCCCCTCACATGTCCGGGCCGTGTGTTCCGATGGCCTCACAGCCGCCATCCCACATCTGACACCAATGTTCACAATGGCGGGCCAGGGAAGCAAACCTGTGTCTCTGACGTGAAAGGCAAACACCCTACGCATCGCGCCAATAGGGATAACCCACTTGGTGGGAATTGTAACGTGGCTCACATAGCGAGGATCGCTACAGTATGTCACAGGCCTAGCATGCTAATCTGACTATCTCAATGTGACTTGCCTGGATAGCAAAACATGCTAATGTCATTGCCACCTCTATGAGGAAACAAAATACACTTATCGCGTCAGCAAAATCTAAGATGAACGTCTTTATGAATCCAATATGTTTGGCCTTTGCGTAGCAAACACAAACAAGAACTGATGTCATTTCGTATCGCAATGCAGCATAAAAAATAAAGCTGGACTGTTGCTGTATCTTTGCAGGCAGCTTGTGCACATTGACACAACAAGAGTAAGTAAGGATCCCCTGAGGAACATTCCAGCACAGACAGTATGGCTCCCAAGAGGAATGGGCTCGGCTGTAGTGTGTCTGGCCATCTGCTTCAACCTGACCTCTGCCTCTCTCCACCCCAACACAGCCCCCTCTCAGAATTTGGGTTCTACATTATGCAACAATTATGCAACATTGGATATGTTCATTTTTGTTCATGTGGACTGAAATCGTGGAATGTGGATCTTGTGGATTTCCGAACTGTGTCCATTCTACCTATTTTCTTTGTACGAAGAAGACTTTGTTATGGAGACCTACATCAGTAGGAGCATAGGAGGTATGCCTATGGGATCAGCACCAGGTTATGCATTGGACAAAAACGACTAAATCTATTGCTAAGGTAATTTGATGTCTGAGCCCAATTTATTTAGATAGAGAGATGTGAATATTTAGAGAGATGTGTCTACACACGTACAGAGCCACTTAGCTCCAGTGTGGTTTGTGTAGACTGACCTATCAACCTTAAAGCCTGTGTGTTCAGTGTCTAGCTTCCCTAGGTAATTAGCTAGGGGAATTCCTGGCATCGCTAAGAGAGTGTTAGAGTAGAGCCTCTTGAACCTCTGAACCATGTGTCTCTCTGGTCCCGCCCACCAGGCTGTGGGAACTAACCTGTCAAGTGTCATTCACTTGAGGGTTGTCATGGTATCCAGGTGGAGTGGGCTCCTGAAGATCCACCATTTTAGAGAGCATTCTCTCTCTATGAGATCAATAAAATACGTAGAGGATGAAATGTTTGACTGAGTTTATTCTTTGGGAAATTACTTTTATAATACCCCATTCTAATAGCAATCTACTGTATACAAGCATTTGATGAGTATAATTACTTGCTTTATGCACAACTTGCTGTGGTGGCTACATAGAGAGCCCCACAGTGGAGGTGTCATAATACCGATAAAACCTAGCGGTCAAACAGGGAAATTGTTCCAATCGAAACTAAGGGCTGTGTTTAATTTAGGCTTACCCTGGCGTGGGGTTTTGATAACCATGTACAGTGCATTTGGAAAATAATGACCATTTAATAAATACCTTTTTTTCTACCAGGGTTCATTGGGTTGGCCAAAGACAGATCACGATTTACATTTACATTTGCAACATATAAAAATATCACTATTGCGTCATCCTGCCACTGCTACCATGACGTCACTGAATACAGTAGTTTTCTAAATGTAAACTGTCATTAATAATTATTGCATCATCATTTATCCCATAATGACGTCACTCCCGCCCCCCTCCAGCCCTATAAAACGGACCACGGGCCCGTCTAATACTCTTATCCATCAATCACAATGCCCAGAACACGCAGATCCTCCAGACGCCCTGTCCGAAGGCGCCGCCGCCCCAGGGTGTCCCGACGTCGCAGGAGAGGAGGCCGCAGGAGGCGTTAGACAGGCAGGGTAACCTACCTGATCTAACCGCCCCCTCCCGGTTCTCCCTCCCGACCCCTGGTAGTGTAGAGGTGTTAAAGTCTGCTTAAATAAAAGATGGGCTTTTAACTAAAACTGTTACGACTTTCTTTATATTATTAGATGTTATTTAGGCGATAAGAGTTTTAGTCAGTAGAGTTAATAATATATATTTGATAATAATAGCTTACTCTGTTAGGGATAGATACAATTAACATTTTGAATAACTTAGTCCCTAACAAATAAATAAATACATACATTCAAACATTATTGACACATTCAGTCTTATCAACAGTCAAGTCAGATGCATTGCACCATTAAGGTTTAGTTAGCGCTCATTTGCAGCATAGGCCTACAATCATTTATTGATCCAACGGTTGGATTTCAAGCATTATAAACGGCAAATCCTTCATTCATAAACGTTTCCTATAGCTATAACATTGCACAACATTGACAGACAACTAAGGAACATAATAAACACGGGAATATAAATCATTAGACACGGGAAGATAGGCTATTAGTTTAAAAGTATAACGTTTATAGGATAATTTTAAGATCGAACAATGCATTCTCTAAAACGGTAAATTATCTAGGCTGTATTACAATACCGTAAGCCTCTCAGCTGCGGGAGGGTCTACTCCTACAATTTTGCGCCGATTTTCTTCATTTTAGGTACAAAAGATCATAAACCACTGTGTTTTTTGTACTTTGTTTTAAAAAAATAATGTGCAGCCCTCCGCTGATTAAAAAAAAATATATATATATTTGCGGCCCTCCGCTGAATTTGGAAATCCCGATGTGGCTGGCCCTCGAGACAAAATTATTGCTCACCGCTGGTACAGTAACCCATGTGGCAAAGGTGAAATTTGGACATTATGGTTGGGTTTCAGGTCTGTGCTTCCATCTTGTGATCAGAAAAGGAACTGCAGCTTTTTCCAGGCCGGCAGTGGGATTGTGGTTTCTACATTTTGTGCCGTTGTCTCTTTATTGCTCTGCTTTCTTGCATCACACTTCATGCAGTATTCCCCCCCCCCTTTTTATTCCTAAAATCCTTTTGAAGGAACCTCAAATCAATATATGGTTTCACTTGTTTAAAAAAAAAACAAGGTCGAATCATGATGACGCCAGTGATCTTCAGGTCGTAGCTCTAGAAAGAGGCCCGAGTTCCCGATTTACAATTCCGAGTTGGATGACCGTTCAAAACGTATTTTCCCAGTTGTAGCTCGTTTTTTTTCCCAAGTTCCCATTTGTCTTGAACTCACTGAAGTCAGATTTCCCAGTTCCTAGTTCAGTTGTTTTGAGCGAGGCAGACATCATGCTGGATTGACATCATGACCAATGTTGAACGTTTATCATTTTAAGCTTGGAAAAGAGACCCTTAAACCCAGACTTGGGACCACACACCTAATCCACTGAATAGCAGGCTACTGATTGCTTTGCAATGCTTGCAGTTAGTCACTGATTCCTTCCAAACCACTCATTGTTGAATTTGCAATTTCCAACTTGTTGTGTAATATTTACGTTTTATCTATAATTTCTCTTCATTAATTTTCTTCATATGACAAGTATTAAAAAAGATTTGCCAGTACATTGTCGACTTGATTCATGATGATGACTGCTAGCTAAGATTTATGAAGTATGGTGTTGACCTGATCAGTCCAATCAAAGCTACTGTAGATGCAACGTGATTTGACCTGTGGGCCAATGACCTTGAGCCTTCTTGGATGAGCACTTCTAATGTAACCCAAGGGGCTTGGTTTTTCAAGCTCTACCCTGCATTCTGGAGCTGCCTTATTTTTATTTAACTAGGCAACACCTACCAAACCCAGACCAATTGTGCACCATCCTATGGAACTCCCAATCATGGCCGGTTGTGATACAGCCTGGAGTCGATCCAGGGGGTCTGTAGTGATGCCTCAAGCACTGAGATGCAGTGCCTTAGACCACTGCGCCACTCGGGAGCCCAGGAGTCCATGAATTCAGGAATGTATGCGGCTTTATTAACTCAATGATATAAATATTTTTTTAAACATTTTTTGCAAACTGATATGTGACACGTATTGATGCAAAAATAACATGCAAAACAGGCAAACCTGTATATAGCCATGTTAGTTTCTACTCCCTGTATATAGATAGCCATGTTAGTTTCTACTCCCTGTATATAGATAGCCATGTTAGTTTCTACTCCCTGTATATAGATAGCCATGTTAGTTTCTACTCCCTGTATATAGATAGCCATGTTAGTTTCTACTCCCTGTATATATATAGATCCATGTTAGTTTCTACTCCCTACAGTGAGGGGAAAAAGTATTTGATCCCCTGCTGATTTTGTACGTTTGCCCACTGACAAAGAAATAATCAGTCTATAATTTTAATGGTAGGTTTATTTGAACTCACTGTATATATATATATAGATCCATGTTAGTTTCTACTCCCTGTATATAGCCATGTTAGTTTCTATTCCCTGTATATAGCCATGTTAGTTTCTACTCCCTGTATATAGCCATGTTAGTTTCTATTCCCTGTATATAGCCATGTTAGTTTGTACTCCCTGTATATAGCCATGTTAGTTTCTATTCCCTGTATATAGCCATGTTAGTTTGTACTTCCTGTATATAGCCATGTTAGTTTCTACTCCCTGTATATAGCCATGTTAGTTTCTATTCCCTGTATATAGCCATGTTAGTTTGTACTTACTGTATATAGCCATGTTAGTTTCTACTTCCTGTATATAGCCATGTTAGTTTATACTCCCTGTATATAGCCATGTTAGTTTCTACTGCCTGTATATAGCAATGTTAGTTTCTACTCCCTGTATTTAGCCATGTTAGTTTCTACTCCCTGTATATAGCCATGTTAGTTTCTACTCCCTGTATATAGCCATGTTAGTTTCTACTCCCTGTATATATTTAGATAGCCTTGTTAGTTTCTATTTCCTGTATATAGCCATGTTAGTTTCTACTCCCTGTATATAGCCATGTTAGTGTCTACTCCCTGTATATAGCCATGTTAGTTTCTACTCCCTGTATATAGCCATGTTAGTTTCTACTCCCTGTATATAGCCATGTTAGTTTCTTTTCTACTGCCTGTATATAGCCATGTTAGTTTCTAATCCCTGTATATAGCCATGTTAGTTTCTACTCCCTGTATATATTTAGATAGCCATGTTAGTTTCTACTGCCTGTATATAGCCATGTTAGTTTCTACTCCCTGTATATAGCCATGTTAGTTTCTACTCCCTGTATATAGCCATGTTAGTTTCTACTCCCTGTATATATTTAGATAGCCATGTTAGTTTCTACTCCCTGTATATAGCAATGTTAGTTTCTACTCCCTGTATATAGCCATGTTAGTTTCTACTCCCTGTATATAGCCATGTTAGTTTCTACTCCCTGTATATATTTAGATAGCCATGTTAGTTTCTATTCCCTGTATATAGCCATGTTAGTTTCTACTCCCTGTATATAGCCATGTTCATTTCTACTGCCTGTATATAGCCATGTTAGTTTCTACTCCCTGTATATAGCCATGTTAGTTTCTACTCCCTGTATATAGCCATGTTAGTTTCTACTTCCTGTATATAGCCATGTTAGTTTCTACTGCCTGTATATAGCCATGTTAGTTTCTACTTCCTGTATATAGCCATGTTAGTTTCTACTCCCTTTATATAGCCATGTTAGTTTCTACTCCCTGTATATAGCCATGTTAGTTTCTACTGCCTGTATATAGCCATGTTAGTTTCTAATCCCTGTATATAGCAATGTTAGTTTCTACTTCCTGTATTTAGCCATGTTAGTTTCTACTGCCTGTATATAATAGCCATGTTAGTTTCTACTCCCTGTATATAGCAATGTTAGTTTCTACTTCCTGTATTTAGCCATGTTAGTTTCTACTTCCTGTATTTAGCCATGTTAGTTTCTACTGCCTGTATATAGCAATGTTAGCTTCTACTCCCTGTATATAGCCATGTTAGTTTCTATTCCCTGTATATAGCCATGTTAGTTTGTACTTCCTGTATATAGCCATGTTAGTTTCTACTCCCTGTATATAGCCATGTTAGTTTCTACTGCCTGTATATAGCCATGTTAGTTTCTATTCCCTGTATATAGCCATGTTAGTTTGTACTTCCTGTATATAGCCATGTTAGTTTCTACTCCTGTATATAGCCATGTTAGTTTCTATTCCCTGTATATAGCCATGTTAGTTTGTACTCCCTGTATATAGCCATGTTAGTTTCTACTCCTGTATATAGCCATGTTAGTTTCTACTTCCTGTATATAGCCATGTTAGTTTCTACTGCCTGTATATAGCCATGTTAGTTTCTACTTCCTGTATTTAGCCATGTTAGTTTCTACTGCCTGTATATAATAGCCATGTTAGTTTCTACTCCCTGTATATGGCAATGTTAGTTTCTACTTCCTGTATTTAGTCATGTTAGTTTCTACTTCCTGTATTTAGCCATGTTAGTTTCTACTGTCTGTATATAGCAATGTTAGCTTCTACTCCCTGTATATAGCCATGTTAGTTTCTATTCCCTGTATATAGCCATGTTAGTTTGTACTTCCTGTATATAGCCATGTTAGTTTCTACTTCCTGTATATAGCCATGTTAGTTTGTACTTCCTGTATATAGCCATGTTAGTTTCTACTCCCTGTATATAGCCATGTTAGTTTCTATTCCCTGTATATAGCCATGTTAGTTTGTACTTCCTGTATATAGCCATGTTAGTTTCTACTTCCTGTATATAGCCATGTTAGTTTCTACTCCCTGTATATAGCCATGTTAGTTTCTACTGCCTGTATATAGCAATGTTAGTTTCTACTCCCTGTATTTAGCCATGTTAGTTTCTACTCCCTGTATATAGCCATGTTAGTTTCTACTCCCTGTATATAGCCATGTTAGTTTCTACTCCCTGTATATATTTAGATAGCCTTGTTAGTTTCTACTTCCTGTATATAGCCATGTTAGTTTCTACTCCCTGTATATAGCCATGCTAGTTTCTACTCCCTGTATATAGCCATGTTAGTTTCTTTTCTACTGCCTGTATATAGCCATGTTAGTTTCTAATCCCTGTGTATAGCCATGTTAGTTTCTACTCCCTGTATATATTTAGATAGCCATGTTAGTTTCTACTGCCTGTATATAGCCATGTTAGTTTCTACTCCCTGTATATAGCAATGTTAGTTTCTACTGCCTGTATATAGCCATGTTAGTTTCTACTCCCTGTATATAGCCATGTTAGTTTCTACTCCCTGTATATAGCCATGTTAGTTTCTACTCCCTGTATATATTTAGATAGCCATGTTAGTTTCTACTCCCTGTATATAGCCATGTTAGTTTCTACTCCCTGTATATAGCCATGTTAGTTTCTATTCCCTGTATATAGCCATGTTAGTTTGTACTTCCTGTATATAGCCATGTTAGTTTCTACTCCCTGTATATAGCCATGTTAGTTTCTATTCCCTGTATATAGCCATGTTAGTTTGTACTTCCTGTATATAGCCATGTTAGTTTCTACTTCCTGTATATAGCCATGTTAGTTTATACTCCCTGTATATAGCCATGTTAGTTTCTACTGCCTGTATATAGCAATGTTAGTTTCTACTCCCTGTATTTAGCCATGTTAGTTTCTACTCCCTGTATATAGCCATGTTAGTTTCTACTCCCTGTATATAGCCATGTTAGTTTCTACTCCCTGTATATATTTAGATAGCCTTGTTAGTTTCTATTTCCTGTATATAGCCATGTTAGTTTCTACTCCCTGTATATAGCCATGTTAGTTTCTACTCCCTGTATATAGCCATGTTAGTTTCTACTCCCTGTATATAGCCATGTTAGTTTCTACTCCCTGTATATAGCCATGTTAGTTTCTTTTCTACTGCCTGTATATAGCCATGTTAGTTTCTAATCCCTGTATATAGCCATGTTAGTTTCTACTCCCTGTATATATTTAGATAGCCATGTTAGTTTCTACTGCCTGTATATAGCCATGTTAGTTTCTACTCCCTGTATATAGCCATGTTAGTTTCTACTCCCTGTATATAGCCATGTTAGTTTCTACTCCTGTATATATTTAGATAGCCATGTTAGTTTCTACTCCCTGTATATAGCAATGTTAGTTTCTACTCCCTGTATATAGCCATGTTAGTTTCTACTCCCTGTATATAGCCATGTTAGTTTCTACTCCCTGTATATATTTAGATAGCCATGTTAGTTTCTATTCCCTGTATATAGCCATGTTAGTTTCTACTCCCTGTATATAGCCATGTTCATTTCTACTGCCTGTATATAGCCATGTTAGTTTCTACTCCCTGTATATAGCCATGTTAGTTTCTACTCCCTGTATATAGCCATGTTAGTTTCTACTTCCTGTATATAGCCATGTTAGTTTCTACTGCCTGTATATAGCCATGTTAGTTTCTACTTCCTGTATATAGCCATGTTAGTTTCTACTCCCTTTATATAGCCATGTTAGTTTCTACTCCCTGTATATAGCCATGTTAGTTTCTACTGCCTGTATATAGCCATGTTAGTTTCTAATCCCTGTATATAGCAATGTTAGTTTCTACTTCCTGTATTTAGCCATGTTAGTTTCTACTGCCTGTATATAATAGCCATGTTAGTTTCTACTCCCTGTATATAGCAATGTTAGTTTCTACTTCCTGTATTTAGCCATGTTAGTTTCTACTTCCTGTATTTAGCCATGTTAGTTTCTACTGCCTGTATATAGCAATGTTAGCTTCTACTCCCTGTATATAGCCATGTTAGTTTCTACTCCCTGTATATAGCCATGTTAGTTTGTACTTCCTGTATATAGCCATGTTAGTTTCTACTCCCTGTATATAGCCATGTTAGTTTCTACTGCCTGTATATAGCCATGTTAGTTTCTATTCCCTGTATATAGCCATGTTAGTTTGTACTTCCTGTATATAGCCATGTTAGTTTCTACTCCCTGTATATAGCCATGTTAGTTTCTATTCCCTGTATATAGCCATGTTAGTTTGTACTCCCTGTATATAGCCATGTTAGTTTCTACTCCCTGTATATAGCCATGTTAGTTTCTACTTCCTGTATATAGCCATGTTAGTTTCTACTGCCTGTATATAGCCATGTTAGTTTCTACTTCCTGTATTTAGCCATGTTAGTTTCTACTGCCTGTATATAATAGCCATGTTAGTTTCTACTCCCTGTATATAGCAATGTTAGTTTCTACTTCCTGTATTTAGTCATGTTAGTTTCTACTTCCTGTATTTAGCCATGTTAGTTTCTACTGTCTGTATATAGCAATGTTAGCTTCTACTCCCTGTATATAGCCATGTTAGTTTCTATTCCTGTATATAGCCATGTTAGTTTCTACTCCCTGTATATATTAGCCATGTTAGTTTCTACTTCCTGTATATAGCCATGTTAGTTTGTACTCCCTGTATATAGCCATGTTAGTTTCTACTCCCTGTATATATTGATAGCCATGTTAGTTTCTACTCCCTGTATATAGCCATGTTAGTTTCTACTCCCTGTATATATTTAAGCCATGTTAGTTTCTTTTCTACTTCCTGTATATAGCCATGTTAGTTTCTAATCCCTGTATATAGCCATGTTAGTTTCTACTCCCTGTATATAGATAGCCATGTTAGTTTCTACTCCCTGTATATAGGAGCCATGTTAGTTTCTACTCCCTGTATATAGGAGCCATGTTAGTTTCTACTCCCTGTATATAGGAGCCATGTTAGTTTCTACTCCCTGTATATAGATAGCCATGTTAGTTTCTACTCCCTGTATATAGGAGCCATGTTAGTTTCTACTCCCTGTATATAGGAGCCATGTTAGTTTCTACTCCCTGTATATAGCCATGTTAGTTTCTACTCCCTGTATATATTTAGATAGCCATGTTAGTTTCTATTCCCTGTATATAGCCATGTTAGTTTCTACTCCCTGTATATAGCCATGTTCATTTCTACTGCCTGTATATAGCCATGTTAGTTTCTACTCCCTGTATATAGCCATGTTAGTTTCTACTCCCTGTATATAGCCATGTTAGTTTCTACTCCCTGTATATAGCCATGTTAGTTTCTACTGCCTGTATATAGCCATGTTAGTTTCTACTTCCTGTATATAGCCATGTTAGTTTCTACTCCCTTTATATAGCCATGTTAGTTTCTACTCCCTGTATATAGCCATGTTAGTTTCTACTGCCTGTATATAGCCATGTTAGTTTCTACTCCCTGTATATAGCCATGTTAGTTTCTACTTCCTGTATTTAGCCATGTTAGTTTCTACTGCCTGTATATAATAGCCATGTTAGTTTCTACTCCCTGTATATAGCAATGTTAGTTTCTACTTCCTGTATTTAGCCATGTTAGTTTCTACTTCCTGTATTTAGCCATGTTAGTTTCTACTGCCTGTATATAGCCATGTTAGCTTCTACTCCCTGTATATAGCCATGTTAGTTTCTACTCCCTGTATATAGCCATGTTAGTTTGTACTTCCTGTATATAGCCATGTTAGTTTCTACTCCCTGTATATAGCCATGTTAGTTTCTACTGCCTGTATATAGCCATGTTAGTTTCTATTCCCTGTATATAGCCATGTTAGTTTGTACTTCCTGTATATAGCCATGTTAGTTTCTACTCCCTGTATATAGCCATGTTAGTTTCTACTCCCTGTATATAGCCATGTTAGTTTGTACTCCCTGTATATAGCCATGTTAGTTTCTACTCCCTGTATATAGCCATGTTAGTTTCTACTTCCTGTATATAGCCATGTTAGTTTCTACTGCCTGTATATAGCCATGTTAGTTTCTACTTCCTGTATTTAGCCATGTTAGTTTCTACTGCCTGTATATAATAGCCATGTTAGTTTCTACTCCCTGTATATAGCAATGTTAGTTTCTACTTCCTGTATTTAGCCATGTTAGTTTCTACTCCCTGTATTTAGCCATGTTAGTTTCTACTGTCTGTATATAGCAATGTTAGTTCTACTCCCTGTATATAGCCATGTTAGTTTCTACTCCCTGTATATAGCCATGTTAGTTTCTACTTCCTGTATATAGCCATGTTAGTTTCTACTTCCTGTATATAGCCATGTTAGTTTCTACTTCCTGTATATAGCCATGTTAGTTTCTACTCCCTGTATATAGCCATGTTAGTTTCTATTCCCTGTATATAGCCATGTTAGTTTGTACTTCCTGTATATAGCCATGTTAGTTTCTACTTCCTGTATATAGCCATGTTAGTTTCTACTCCCTGTATATAGCCATGTTAGTTTCTACTGCCTGTATATAGCAATGTTAGTTTCTACTCCCTGTATTTAGCCATGTTAGTTTCTACTCCCTGTATATAGCCATGTTAGTTTCTACTCCCTGTATATAGCCATGTTAGTTTCTACTCCCTGTATATATTTAGATAGCCTTGTTAGTTTCTACTCCCTGTATATAGCCATGTTAGTTTCTACTCCCTGTATATATTTAGATAGCCATGTTAGTTTCTTTTCTACTGCCTGTATATAGCCATGTTAGTTTCTAATCCCTGTATATAGCCATGTTAGTTTCTACTCCCTGTATATATTTTAGCCATGTTAGTTTCTACTGCCTGTATTTAGCCATGTTAGTTTCTACTCCCTGTATATAGCCATGTTAGTTTCTACTCCCTGTATATAGCCATGTTAGTTTCTACTCCCTGTATATATTTAGATAGCCATGTTAGTTTCTACTCCCTGTATATAGCAATGTTAGTTTCTACTCCCTGTATATAGCCATGTTAGTTTCTACTCCCTGTATATAGCCATGTTAGTTTCTACTCCCTGTATATATTTAGATAGCCATGTTAGTTTCTATTCCCTGTATATAGCCATGTTAGTTTCTACTCCCTGTATATAGCCATGTTCATTTCTACTGCCTGTATATAGCCATGTTAGTTTCTACTCCCTGTATATAGCCATGTTAGTTTCTACTCCCTGTATATAGCCATGTTAGTTTCTACTTCCTGTATATAGCCATGTTAGTTTCTACTGCCTGTATATAGCCATGTTAGTTTCTACTTCCTGTATATAGCCATGTTAGTTTCTACTCCCTTTATATAGCCATGTTAGTTTCTACTCCCTGTATATAGCCATGTTAGTTTCTACTGCCTGTATATAGCCATGTTAGTTTCTAATCCCTGTATATAGCAATGTTAGTTTCTACTTCCTGTATTTAGCCATGTTAGTTTCTACTGCCTGTATATAATAGCCATGTTAGTTTCTACTCCCTGTATATAGCAATGTTAGTTTCTACTTCCTGTATTTAGCCATGTTAGTTTCTACTTCCTGTATTTAGCCATGTTAGTTTCTACTGCCTGTATATAGCAATGTTAGCTTCTACTCCCTGTATATAGCCATGTTAGTTTCTACTCCCTGTATATAGCCATGTTAGTTTGTACTTCCTGTATATAGCCATGTTAGTTTCTACTCCCTGTATATAGCCATGTTAGTTTCTACTGCCTGTATATAGCCATGTTAGTTTCTATTCCCTGTATATAGCCATGTTAGTTTGTACTTCCTGTATATAGCCATGTTAGTTTCTACTCCCTGTATATAGCCATGTTAGTTTCTATTCCCTGTATATAGCCATGTTAGTTTGTACTCCCTGTATATAGCCATGTTAGTTTCTACTCCCTGTATATAGCCATGTTAGTTTCTACTTCCTGTATATAGCCATGTTAGTTTCTACTGCCTGTATATAGCCATGTTAGTTTCTACTTCCTGTATTTAGCCATGTTAGTTTCTACTGCCTGTATATAATAGCCATGTTAGTTTCTACTCCCTGTATATAGCAATGTTAGTTTCTACTTCCTGTATTTAGTCATGTTAGTTTCTACTTCCTGTATTTAGCCATGTTAGTTTCTACTGTCTGTATATAGCAATGTTAGCTTCTACTCCCTGTATATAGCCATGTTAGTTTCTATTCCCTGTATATAGCCATGTTAGTTTGTACTTCCTGTATATAGCCATGTTAGTTTCTACTTCCTGTATATAGCCATGTTAGTTTGTACTTCCTGTATATAGCCATGTTAGTTTCTACTCCCTGTATATAGCCATGTTAGTTTCTATTCCCTGTATATAGCCATGTTAGTTTGTACTTCCTGTATATAGCCATGTTAGTTTCTACTTCCTGTATATAGCCATGTTAGTTTCTACTCCCTGTATATAGCCATGTTAGTTTCTACTGCCTGTATATAGCAATGTTAGTTTCTACTCCCTGTATTTAGCCATGTTAGTTTCTACTCCCTGTATATAGCCATGTTAGTTTCTACTCCCTGTATATAGCCATGTTAGTTTCTACTCCCTGTATATATTTAGATAGCCTTGTTAGTTTCTACTTCCTGTATATAGCCATGTTAGTTTCTACTCCCTGTATATAGCCATGCTAGTTTCTACTCCCTGTATATAGCCATGTTAGTTTCTTTTCTACTGCCTGTATATAGCCATGTTAGTTTCTAATCCCTGTGTATAGCCATGTTAGTTTCTACTCCCTGTATATATTTAGATAGCCATGTTAGTTTCTACTGCCTGTATATAGCCATGTTAGTTTCTACTCCCTGTATATAGCAATGTTAGTTTCTACTGCCTGTATATAGCCATGTTAGTTTCTACTCCCTGTATATAGCCATGTTAGTTTCTACTCCCTGTATATAGCCATGTTAGTTTCTACTCCCTGTATATATTTAGATAGCCATGTTAGTTTCTACTCCCTGTATATAGCCATGTTAGTTTCTACTCCCTGTATATAGCCATGTTAGTTTCTACTCCCTGTATATAGCCATGTTAGTTTCTACTCCCTGTATATATTTAGATAGCCATGTTAGTTTATATTCCCTGTATATAGCCATGTTAGTTTCTACTCCCTGTATATAGCCATGTTCGTTTCTACTGCCTGTATATAGCCATGTTCGTTTCTACTCCCTGTATATAGCCATGTTAGTTTCTACTCCCTGTATATAGCCATGTTAGTTTCTACTCCCTGTATATAGCCATGTTAGTTTCCACTCCCTGTATATAGCCATGTTAGTTTCTACTCCCTGTATATAGCTATGTTAGTTTCTACTGCCTGTATATAGCCATGTTAGTTTCTACTCCCTGTATATAGCCATGTTAGTTTCTACTGCCTGTATATAATAGCCATGTTAGTTTCTACTCCCTGTATATAGCAATGTTAGTTTCAACTTCCTGTATTTAGCCATGTTAGTTTCTACTTCCTGTATTTAGCCATGTTAGTTTCTACTGCCTGTATATAGCAATGTTAGCTTCTACTTCCTGTATATAGCCATGTTAGTTTCTACTCCCTGTATATAGCCATGTTAGTTTCTACTCCCTGTATAAAGCCATGTTAGTTTCTACTCCCTGTATATAGCCATGTTAGTTTCTACTCCCTGTATATAGCCATGTTAGTTTCTACTCCCTGTATATATATAGATAGCCATGTTAGTTTATACTTCCTGTAACAGACCTACCTCTTGGTTCATGCGTCGGTGAAGACAGGTGACTTTTCCAAAAAGGTGACACCATCTCAGGATCAAATGGCTGTTTATTAGAAACCCTCACAGTTATGTTGTACAGTGTTAGTCTTGTAATGGTTGTTCAGGGGTGCTAAAGAGTTATTCTGTTCTCAGAGTGGTTACAGGGACAGGTTGTTCTTTCACCATTGAGAAGACCAGTGACCACTATTACATAGTTACAGCTGTGTCTAGACCCAAAACAGACCAGATGATACATACTAATGGTTCTGGTAGTAAAGTATACCTCTAATGTTTCCTCAACAATATTACTGGAATACTCAAAGTGGGGTGTTTGTTCCTAATGCTACACATCTGTTCAGACATTCTGAGTAAAAGGACTAGACATTTTTTGCTAGTTTTCTTCCTGGCTGAAATGCAGATTTAACATTCAAATATACAGTCTGTCTCCCAAGAGGAATGGGCTCGGCTGTAGTGTGTCTGGCCATCATCTGCTTCAACCTGACCTCTGCCTCTCTCCACCCCAACACAGCCCCCTCTCAGAATTTGGGTTCTACATTATGCAACATTGGATATGTTCATTTTTGTTCATGTGGACTGAAATCATGGAATGTGGATCTTGTGGATTTCCGAACTGTGCCCATTCTGCCTCTTTTCTTTGTACGAAGAATACTTTGTTATGGAGACCTACATCAGTAGGAGCATAGGAGGTATGCCTATAGGATCAGCACCAGGTTATGCATTGAACAAAAACAACTAAATCTAATGCTAAGGTAATTTGATGTCTGAGCCCAATTTATAACCGCGATCGATAAAAGACAGTACTGTGCAGCCGTCTTCATCAACCTGGCCAAGGCTTTCGACTCCGTCAATCACCGCATTCTTATTGGCAGACTAAATAGCCTTGGTTTCTCAAATGACTGCATCGCCTGGTTCACCAACCACTTCTCAGACAGAGTTCAATGTATCAAATCGGAGGGCCTGTTGTCTGGACCTCTGGCAGTCTCTACGGGGGTGCCACAGAGTTCAATTCTCGGGCCGACTCTATTCTCTGTGTATATCAATGATGTCGCTCTTGCTGCTGGTGACTCTCAGATCCACCTCTACGCAGACGACACCATTTTGTATACATCTGGCCCTTCATTGGACACTGTGTTAACAAACCTCCAAACGAGCTTCAACGCCATACAACACTCCTTCCGTAGCCTCCAACTGCTCTTAAACGCTAGTAAAACTAAATGCATGCTCTTCAATCGAACGCTGCTTGCAAATGAGAACTTGTTCTCAACTGGCTTACCTGGTTAAATAAATGTGGGAAATGTATTTATTTATTTATTATTATTTAGATAGAGAGATGTGAATATTTAGAGAGATGTGTCTACACACGTACAGAGCCACTTAGCTCCAGTGTGGTTTGTGTAGACTGACCTATCAACCTTAAAGCCTGTGTGTTCAGTGTCTAGCTTCCCTAGGTAATTAGCTAGGGGAATTCCTGGCATCGCTAAGAGAGTGTTAGAGTAGAGCCTCTTGAACCTCTGAACCATGTGTCCCTCTGGTCCCGCCCACCAGGCTGTGGGAACTAACCTGTCAAGTGTCAATCACTTGAGGGTTGTCATGGTATCCAGGTGGAGTGGGCTCCTGAAGATCCACCATTTTAGAGAGCATTCTCTCTATATGAGATCAATAAAATACGTAGAGGATGAAATGTTTGACTGAGTTTATTCTTTGGGAAATTACTTTTATAATACCCCATTCTAATAGCAATCTACTGTATACCGGCATTTGATGAGCATAATATTACTTACTTTATGCACAATTTACTGTGGTGGCTCCATTGTATCACAATGCAGTTACAGTGACATCACAACAATCTGATTCTGAGAGGTTAGTTGCAGTAGTATGAAAAAAAAAAAGAATACATGTATGCACTCACTAACTGTAAGTGTCTCTGGATAAGAGCGTCTGCCACTAACTGTGGTCCTCTGTAGCTCAGCTGGTAGAGCACGGCGCTTGTAACGCCAAGGTAGTGGGTTCGATCCCCGGGACCACCCATACACAAAAATGTATGCACGCACGACTGTAAGTCGCTTTGGATAAAAGCGTCTGCTAAATGGCATATTATATTATTATTATTATATAAATGACTCAAATGTAAACATGTAGTTACACAGACATTCTGAACAGTTTAGCTGAAAGAATCTGATTCAACTGACCACTGAGATATCAAATGATAAGAGATTTAATGAGAGAGCCTACTCAGTAGTTGAGAGGTTGGTTGTAATAAACATATTCAGTAGTTTCAGACTTTCTAATTGATGATATGCCTGACATGTCAAGGGTAATAGCAGAGGTCATTAATAATCACTGCAGTGGGCAGAATCAGGGTCACACAGAGTGTTTCTTGGTAGTCTTAAACAAATCCACTTTGAAACAAAAGTATACACCTCACACACATTGTTATGCGCTTAATAAAAATAAGACACCTGTACCATGTCAGATATAGAGTTGAAATGTATTACATTTTGAGTTTGCATTCCAATATTACACTTTATATACATCACAGAAGACTGAAATATAACAAAACCGTTTGACATAGAAACACCGGATTTTCGGCAGTTAAAAAAAATAAATGTTTATTAATTATGAAATTATTACAAATATTAATAGCATTCCACCCATGAGGCCACTAGGTCATTTGACTGCAGGAAATTGATGATTAAATAGAGACTTACCATACATCCTCTGTTCTATTTTTTTGCATCATCTATGGGGAATGGGTTTTACTGTAGATAACCTATCTGTATTATAATATGCTAAGCATTCTATGCTGCAGTAGGATCTCCTCCTACAACATTCCAAATCACCATTAAATAAAGACCTGAGTGATTATTTCTACTAAGGTTCATTGGGTTGGCCAAAGAAACAGATCACTATTTAAATTTACAAAATAAAAAATATGATTATTGCATCATCCTGCCAATGCTACTATGAAGTCACCTGAAGACAGTAGTTTTCAAAATGTAAACTGTCATTAATAATGATTGCATCATCATTTCTCCCATAATGACGTCACTCCCGCCCCCCTCCAGCCCTATAAAACGGACCACGGGGCCCGTCCAATAGTCTTATCTATCAATCACAATGCCCAGAAGACGCAGATCCTCCAGACGCCCTGTCCGAAGGCGCCGCCGCCCCAGGGTGTCCCGACGTCGCAGGAGAGGAGGCCGCAGGAGGCGTTAGACAGGCAGGGTAACCTACCTGACCTAACCGCCCCCTCTCGGTTCTCCATCCCGACCCCTGGTAGTGTAGAGGTGTTAAAGTCTGCTTAAATAAAAGATGGGCTTTTAACTAAAACTGTTACAACTTGGACTTTATATTATTAGATGATGTTTTTTAGGCTATAAGAGTTTTAGTCAGTAGAGTTAATAATATATATTTGATAATAGTAGCCTAATCTATTAGGGATAGATACAATTAAAACATTGAATAATTGTATCTGTCCCTAACAAATAAATACATTAAAACAATATATTTATTGAAAACATCGACACATTCAATCATCAACCGTCAAGACAGATGATGCATTCACCATTATGGTTCAGTTTGCGCTCATTTGCAGCATATACCTACAGTCATTTCTTGATCCAAACGTTTCCTATAGCTATAACATTGCACAACATTGACAGACAACTAAGGAACATAATAAACACGGGAATATAAATCATTAGACACGGGAAGATAGGCTTTTAGTTGAAAAGTATAACGTTTATAGGATAATTTCAAGATCGAACCATTCTAAACGGTAAATTATCTAGGCTGTATTACAATACCGTAAGCCTCTCAGCTGCGGGAGGGTCTACTACAATTTTGCGCTGATTTTCTTCATTTTAGGATCAAAAGAAGCGCGTGGTCCTCCACTTTATAAACCACTGTGTTTTGTATTTTGGTTTATTTTCCAGTTTTTTTTGTGTTTGGAATGGCACGGCTTCTATGGGAGATTAAGATGGCATAATGCAAATGATGTAAGCGTTTGTAGGCCAATTTTGAATCTGTAGAATGACTATATTAATCATAATGCTAATTGACTGGACATTCCAAATTACCATGGCAATTATGCATCACAATAGTAGTTAGATTTCTATGGTGAAGGCTAAGAACATGTGAAGGGCCTTAAAGATGTAGGGACAGTACCTTTTTTAGTGTGCCAGGTTGCACACAGACTTTTATGGTCACACAAGGTACCACAGGTGGATTCCAAATGAGTAGCTTAGGGAATTTAGCCAGGACAATGGGGTTAACACCCCTACTCTTGTGATAAGTGCCGTGGGATCTTTAGTGACCACAGAGAGTCAGGACACCGGTTTAACATCCCATCCGAAAGACAGCGCCATAAACAGGGCAATGTCCCCAATCACTGCCCTGGGGCATTGAGATATTTTTTTAGACCAGAGGAAAGAGTGCCTCCTACTGGCCCTCCAACAGCACTTCCAGCAGCATCTGGTCTCCCATCCAGGGACCGACCAGGACCAACCCTGCTTAGCTTCAGAGGAAAGTCAGCAGCGGGATGCAGGGTGGTATTCTGCTGACCCCTAAAAGAGGTGGACATATAACAGACCTCTTGGTTCATGCGTCGGTGAAGACAGGTGACTTTTCCAAAAAGGTGACACCATCTCAGGATCAAATGTCTGTTTATTAGAAACCGTCACAGTTATGTTGTACAGTGTTAGTCTTGTAATGGGTTGTTCAGAGGTGCTAAAGAGTTATTCTGTTCTCAGAGTGGTTACAGGGACAGGTTGTTCTTTCACCATTGAGAAGACCAGTGACCACTATTACATAGTTGCAGCTGTGTCTAGACCCAAAACAGACCAGATGATACATACTAATGGTTCTGGTAGTAAAGTATACCTTACATACTGAAGCTCTGATGTTTCCTCAACAATATTACTGGAATACTCAAAGTGGGGTGTTTGTTCCTAATGCATACACATCTGTTCAGACATTCTGAGTAAAAGGACTATAACTTTTTTGCTAGTTTTCTTCCTGGCTGAAATGCAGATTAAACTTTTAAGCAAGAAAAATATCATATTTTTCAATTCAGTTAAGTTCTTGATTGTTTACTCATTCAGACGACTGTTTTCAGTATTTAGATACAAGACTGATCACTCACTGTGACACATTGTGTCTGGCTAAAGGTAGCTTACAATACAAAGCTGACAACTGACATTTGTACGAATTAAAACAAAAGACAAGATGTTATACTAAACAATATTTTTCTGACATCAAAGATTAACATCCTACCCACTCTGGTAAACATACCTGTGGTGTCATGGTAACACAAACAGAGTTAAAGGACAACATTTCAACATTTAAAAAGTCAGACTAGGCTGGATACTTTGCATAATTGTATTGCACTATTTATCAGGAATAACATGCCTGTTAGAATGGCAACATATGAAGACCTCATTGATGATGATGAACATTTGAAACAGTGGACCGATCCTCAAAAGTTCATATGGGCAATCTTTTAACATTCTGTAAAACCAACGATATTGGCTTCTTCCACTGTCAGTGTGTTAATGCATCCAAATCCTTTCCTTGAAAGTACTATATAGATTGCCAAAAGTTGAATGGTTTTGACTTTTCTCTAAAGTCCTGTAGTTGGTTCATTCCTGGTTGAGTTGACAGGAGGGAAAAAACCCAGTTGACTCCAATGTTGGCGAACATGGCCAGAAATCTTCAATAAAAACCATCAGACCAATCCGCTTGTTGCTTTTGAATCCCTCCACCAATCAGAATCCTTCCTAGTCCTGACTCCCAGCAATTCCCACCAATCCTGGGCTTTTCAGTCCATCCACAATTGGTTTGAGTGTAGTTTGCTGGCTCTTCAATCAGCCTGCCCATTTGATCTTTCACCTGCCATTGTGGGGGGGTGGGGGGGGTTGCCCTCTTCTAGTCTACAGTGTATTAAAATCATGATAAATAAATAGTCTGTTTGCATAGTCTGGAGGTGGTCACAGAGAGGAATGTGTCCGTAAAGGGAGCCAGTCAAGTGGTATTGGATCACAGTGCAGAGCAGCAGTTACCTGGGAAGAAGAGACCAAAGACAACATAATTGTCAGTAAAATAGCTTTCCCTCCAAAAATGTGACATTTGAATAACAGTTATGAACAGGATTTTCTGAGGGTGAAATCCTAATTTAATAAACGTGACAGTTTATTATTATTATTATTACTATTACTATTATTATTATTATTATTAGTAGTAGTAGTAGTAGTAGTAGTAGTAGTAGTAGTAGTAGTAGTAGTAGTAGTAGTAGTAGTATAAAACTGAATTACAAAACAGTTACGTCAATAGTTACACACACACTTGGCTGAAGTTAAGACTGGCCCCACCTCACCTCTCTCGGAGGGGCAGTGTTGGGTTGTTGAGGAAGGACAGCTGGTGCTCCAGGCTGCATACACGGAAGGCCAGGTAACATGAAGACAGGATGAGGAGGATGATTCTGAAGTGATGGACAATACGTTTTGACATTAGGATGTACCAACTGGGTGTATACACTAGGTGGCAGTATAACTGGATTTCTGTGATCATATGTTTAAAAATACTAAATTAGGCCGTGTTCGGATATTATTTCACAGAAAAGATTCGGACAAATTTTTTTTATCATAATGCTGCCAATGAATGTATATTTATCCGGCAACATAATATAAAGATACTTATCATTATTATGGTCCTAATGATATGATTGTTGCTGCGAGGAAGCTGGTTGAGGGGCACAGCAATAGTTACAGTATGATGAAGAACTTGAGAAGCTGATATTCCATCGGGCCCAGCTCTGGTACAGGCTCTGTTAGAAGGATCTTCTCTGTCTCAAGGCTCCGGTCTACAACACACACACACACACACACACACACACACACACACACACACACACACACACACACACACACACACACATTAATATAGCCATCTAACAGACTATGTAGTAGATAGTGTATTGTTGCTTACAGATGCCATCAAATATATTGTGGTAAGTTGCAGGTGCCTACGGGGTAAAATGAGCCATTCAACCAGTTTTGAAAAGAAAGAAAAACAGAACATTCTGCTCCATTGCACTTCATTGTAAAGTGCAAGGATGCCAATATATATTTGACCACATCTGTCTGTACAAAGGTATTGAATGTATGCAAGTGGGTCAAAGTTTTTATTTGATCAATCTACACTCATGTTTTCCAACTCTTATGCAACCCCAGACAGTTACGTCATAGTAAACACATCTTAAACAAATATTAAATATGTAAAAAGTCCACTATGACAATATGCACCCATATGCATAAGGGGAAAGGCAGATTGTCCTATATCAGGGATCATCAACTACATTCAGCTGCAGGATGATTATTTCTTGAGCGGATGGTCAGGGGGCCGGAACATAATTACAAATCATTTGTAGACTGCAAAAGGCCCAAACAGATATAATATTTGACTAAAACATAATCATTTTAAACCTTGCTTAAACCTTTGTATAATAAATATCTCTATAATGTGTGGGAATACTTTGGAACATATTTCCCAAATTCAAATCACTTGGAGCTGATTTGCTGGTGTTTCTACAGTCGTTTATGTCTCTCCCCTGTCTTCTGCCTGCATACAGATGGAACCCTGTCTTATATGTCATAGTAAAGCCTGCATACAGATGGAACCCTGTCTTATATGTCATAATAAAGCCTGCATACAGATGGGAACCCTGTCTTATATGTCATAGTAAAGCCTGGATACAGATGGAACCCTGTCTTATATGTCATAGTAAAGCCTGGATACAGATGGAACCCTGTCTTATATGTCATAGTGAAGCCTGCATACAGATGGGAACCCTGTCTTATATGTCATAGTAAAGCCTGGATACAGATGGAACCCTGTCTTATATGTCATAATAAAGCCTGCATACAGATGGGAACCCTGTCTTATATGTCATAGTGAAGCCTGCATACAGATGGAACCCTGTCTTATATGTCATAGTAAAGCCTGGATACAGATGGAACCCTGTCTTATATGTCATAGTAAAGCCTGGATACAGATGGAACACTGTCTTATATGTCATAGTAAAGCCTGCATACAGATGGAACCCTGTCTTATATGTCATAGCAAAGCCTGCATACAGATGGGAACCCTGTCTTATATGTCATAGTAAAGCCTGGATACAGATGGAACCCTGTCTTATATGTCATAGTAAAGCCTGGATACAGATGGAACCCTGTCTTATATGTCATAGTAAAGCCTGCATACAGATGGGAACCCTGTCTTATATGTCATAGTAAAGCCTGGATACAGATGGAACCCTGTCTTATATGTCATAGTAAAGCCTGGATACAGATGGAACCCTGTCTTATATGTCATAGTAAAGCCTGCATACAGATAGGAACCCTGTCTTATATGTCATAGTGAAGTCTGCATACAGATGGAACCCTGTCTTATATGTCATAGTAAAGCCTGGATACAGATGGAACCCTGTCTTATATGTCATAGTAAAGCCTGGATACAGATGGAACCCTGTCTTATATGTCATAGTAAAGCCTGCATACAGATGGGAACCCTGTCTTATATGTCATAGTAAAGCCTGGATACAGATGGAACCCTGTCTTATATGTCATAGTAAAGCCTGGATACAGATGGAACCCTGTCTTATATGTCATAGTAAAGCCTGCATACAGATGGAACCCTGTCTTATATGTCATAGTGAAGCCTGCATACAGATGGAACCCTGTCTTATATGTCATAGTAAAGCCTGGATACAGATGGAACCCTGTCTTATATGTCATAAATAATGTATGCACTAACTGTAAGTCGCTCTGGATAAGAGCGTCTGCTAAATGACTAAAATGTAAATGTAAATGTAGAGTAGTAGGCTACAGTACTACAGTAGTAGGGTACAGTAGTAAAAGTAGTAGGGTACAGTAGTAGAGTAGTAGGGTACAGTAGTAAAAGTAGTAGGGTGCAGTAGTAGGGTACAGTAGTACAGTAGTAGGGTACAGTAGTACAGTAGTAGGGTACAGTAGTAGGGTACAGTAGTAAAAGTAGTAGGGTGCAGTAGTAAAAGTAGTAGGGTACAGTAGTAGAGTAGTAGGGTACAGTAGTACAGTAGTAGGGTACAGTAGTAGGGTACAGTAGTACAGTAGTAGGGTACAGTAGTAGGGTACAGTAGTACAGTAGTAGGGTACAGTAGTAGGGTACAGTAGTACAGTAGTATCTACAGTAGTAGGTTATAGTAGTAGGGTACAGTAGTACAGTAGTAGGGTACAGTAGTAAAAGTAGTAGGGTGCAGTAGTAGGGTACAGTAGTAGGGTACAGTAGTACAGTAGTAGGGTACAGTAGTAGGGTACAGTAGTAGGGTACAGTAGTACAGTAGTAGGGTGCAGTAGTAGGGTACAGTAGTAGGGTGCAGTAGTACAGTAGTAGGGTACAGTAGTACAGTAGTAGGGTACAGTAGTACAGTAGTAGGGTGCAGTAGTAGGGTACAGTAGTACAGTAGTAGGGTACAGTAGTAGGGTACAGTAGTAAAGTAGTAGGGTGCAGTAGTAGGGTACAGTAGTAGGGTACAGTAGTACAGTAGTAGGGTACAGTAGTAGGGTACAGTAGTACAGTAGTATCTACAGTAGTAGGTTATAGTAGTAGGGTACAGTAGTACAGTAGTAGGGTACAGTAGTAAAAGTAGTAGGGTGCAGTAGTAGGGTACAGTAGTAGGGTACAGTAGTACAGTAGTAGGGTACAATAGTAGGGTACAGTAGTACAGTAGTATCTACAGTAGTACAGTAGTAGGGTGCAGTAGTAAAAGTAGTAGGGTGCAGTAGTACAGTAGTAGGGTACAGTAGTAGGGTACAGTAGTAGGGTACAGTAGTAGAGTAGTATCTACAGTAGTACAGTAGTAGGGTACAGTAGTAAAAGTAGTAGGGTGCAGTAGTAAAAGTAGTAGGGTATAGTAGTAGGCTACAGTAGTACAGTAGTAGGGTACAGTAGTACAGTAGTAGGGTACAGTAGTACAGTAGTAGGGTGCAGTAGTACAGTAGTAGGGTACAGTAGTAGGCTACAGTAGTACAGTAGTAGGGTACAGTAGTACAGTAGTAGGGTGCAGTAGTACAGTAGTAGGGTACAGTAGTAGGCTACAGTAGTACAGTAGTAGGGTACAGTAGTAGAGTAGTAGGGTGCAGTAGTAAAAGTAGTAGGGTGCAGTAGTAGGCTACAGTAGTACAGTAGTAGGGTACAGTAGTAGAGTAGTAGGGTACAGTAGTACAGTAGTAGGGTACAGTAGTAAAAGTAGTAGGGTGCAGTAGTAAAAGTAGTAGGGTACAGTAGTACAGTAGTAGGGTACAGTAGTAAAAGTAGTAGGGTGCAGTAGTAGGGTACAGTAGTAGGGTACAGTAGTACAGTAGTAGGGTACAGTAGTACAGTAGTAGGGTGCAGTAGTAAAAGTAGTAGGGTGCAGTAGTACAGTAGTAGGGTACAATAGTAGGGTACAGTAGTAGGGTACAGTAGTAGAGTAGTATCTACAGTAGTACAGTAGTAGGGTACAGTAGTAAAAGTAGTAGGGTGCAGTAGTAAAAGTAGTAGGGTATAGTAGTAGGCTACAGTAGTACAGTAGTAGGGTACAGTAGTACAGTAGTAGGGTACAGTAGTACAGTAGTAGGGTGCGGTAGTACAGTAGTAGGGTACAGTAGTAGGCTACAGTAGTACAGTAGTAGGGTACAGTAGTACAGTAGTAGGGTGCAGTAGTACAGTAGTAGGGTACAGTAGTAGGCTACAGTAGTACAGTAGTAGGGTACAGTAGTAGAGTAGTAGGGTACAGTAGTACAGTAGTAGGGTACAGTAGTAAAAGTAGTAGGGTGCAGTAGTAGGGTACAGTAGTAGGGTACAGTAGTACAGTAGTAGGGTACAGTAGTAGGGTACAGTAGTACAGTAGTAGGGTACAGTAGTACAGTAGTAGGGTGCAGTAGTAAAAGTAGTAGGGTGCAGTAGTAGGGTACAGTAGTACAGTAGTAGGGTACAGTAGTACAGTAGTAGGGTGCAGTAGTAGGGTACAGTAGTACAGTAGTAGGGTACAGTAGTACAGTAGTAGGGTGCAGTAGTAGGGTACAGTAGTAGGGTACAGTAGTACAGTAGTAGGGTACAGTAGTAGGGTACAGTAGTAAAGTAGTAGGGTGCAGTAGTAGGGTACAGTAGTAGGGTACAGTAGTACAGTAGTAGGGTACAGTAGTAGGGTACAGTAGTACAGTAGTATCTACAGTAGTAGGTTATAGTAGTAGGGTACAGTAGTACAGTAGTAGGGTACAGTAGTAGGGTACAGTAGTAGGGTACAGTAGTAGGGTACAGTAGTAAAAGTAGTAGGGTGCAGTAGTAGGGTACAGTAGTACAGTAGTAGGGTACAGTAGCACAGTAGTAGGGTACAGTAGTACAGTGGTAGGGTACAGTAGTAGGGTACAGTAGTACAGTAGTATCTACAGTAGTACAGTAGTAGGTTATAGTAGTAGGGTACAGTAGTACAGTAGTAGGGTACAGTAGTACAGTAGTAGGGTACAGTAGTAAAAGTAGTAGGGTGCAGTAGTAGGGTACAGTAGTACAGTAGTAGGGTGCAGTAGTACAGTAGTAGGGTACAGTAGTACAGTAGTAGGGTGCAGTAGTAGGGTACAGTAGTACAGTAGTATGGTGCAGTAGTACAGTAGTAGGGTACAGTAGTAGGGTACAGTAGTACAGTAGTAGGGTACAGTAGTAAAAGTAGTAGGGTGCAGTAGTAGGGTACAGTAGTACAGTAGTAGGGTGCAGTAGTACAGTAGTAGGGTACAGTAGTAAAAGTAGTAGGGTACAGTAGTACAGTAGTAGGGTGCAGTAGTACAGTAGTAGGGTACAGTAGTAAAAGTAGTAGGGTGCAGTAGTAGGGTACAGTAGTACAGTAGTACAGTAGTAGGGTACAGTAGGGTACAGTAGGAGGGTAAAGTAGTGCAGTAGTAGGGTACAGTAGTAGGGTGCAGTAGCACAGTAGTAGGGTACAATAGTAGGGTACAGTAGTAGGGTGCAGTAGCACAGTAGTAGGGTACAGTAGTACAGTAGGGTACAGTAGTAGGGTACAGTAGTACAGTAGTAGGGTACAGTAGTAAAGTAGTAGGGTGCAGTAGTAGGGTATAGTAGTAGGGTACAGTAGTACACTAGTAGGGTACAGTAGTAAAGTAGCAGGGTGCAGTAATAAAGTAGTAGGGTACAGTAGTACAGTAGTAGGGTACAGTAGTAGGGTACAGTAGTAGGGTACATTAGTACAGTAGTAGGGCACAGTAGTAGGATACAGTAGTAGGGTACATTAGTAGGGTACAGTAGTAAAGTAGTAGGGTGCAGTAGTACAGTAGTAGGGTATAGTAGTAAAGTAGTAGGGTATAGTAGTAAAGTAGTAGGGTACAGTAGTAGGGTGCAGTAGTACAGTAGTAGGGTATAATAGTAAAGTAGTAGGGTGCAGTAGTACAGTAGTAGTGTATAGTAGTAGGGTACAGTAGTACAGTAGTAGGGTATAGTAGTAAAGTAGTAGGGTGCAGTAGTACAGTAGTAGGGTATAGTAGTAGGGTACAGTAGTACAGTAGTAGGGTATAGTAGTAAAGTAGTAGGGTACAGTAGTAGGGTACAGTAGTAAAGTAGTAGGGTGCAGTAGTACAGTAGTAGGGTATAGTAGCACAGTAGTAGTAGGGTACAGTAGTACAGTAGTAGGGTACAGTAGTAGGGTACAGTAGTACAGTAGTAGGGTACAGTAGTAGGGTACAGTAGTAAAGTAGTAGGGTATAGTAGTACGGTAGTAGGGTACAGTAGTAAAGTAGTAGGGTACAGTAGTACAGTAGTAGGGTACAGTAGTACAGTAGTAGGGTATAGTAGTAAAGTAGTAGGGTATAGTAGTACAGTAGTAGGGTATAGTAGTAAAGTAGTAGGGTATAGTAGTACAGTAGTAGGGTACAGTAGTAGGGTACAGTAGTACGGTAGTAGGGTACAGTAGTAAAGTAGTAGGGTATAGTAGTACAGTAGTAGGGTACAGTAGTACAGTAGTAGGGTATAGTAGTACAGTAGTAAAGTAGTAGGGTATAGTAGTACAGTAGTAGGGTACAGTAGTAGGGTATAGTAGTACAGTAGTAGGGTATAGTAGTACAGTAGTAGGGTATAGTAGTAAAGTAGTAGGGTATAGTAGTACAGTAGTAGGGTACAGTAGTAGGGTACAGTAGTACGGTAGTAGGGTACAGTAGTAGGGTATAGTAGTAAAGTAGTAGGGTATAGTAGTACAGTAGTAGGGTACAGTAGTAGGGTACAGTAGTACAGTAGTAGGGTACAGTAGTAGGGTACAGTAGTACAGTAGTAGGGTACAGTAGTAGGGTACAGTAGTACAGTAGTAGGGTACAGTAGTAGGGTACAGTAGTACAGTAGTAGGGTACAGTAGTAGGGTACAGTAGTACAGTAGTAGGGTACAGTAGTAGGGTACAGTAGTAAAGTAGTAGGGTATAGTAGTACGGTAGTAGGGTACAGTAGTAAAGTAGTAGGGTACAGTAGTACAGTAGTAGGGTACAGTAGTACAGTAGTAGGGTATAGTAGTAAAGTAGTAGGGTATAGTAGTACAGTAGTAGGGTATAGTAGTAAAGTAGTAGGGTATAGTAGTACAGTAGTAGGGTACAGTAGTAGGGTACAGTAGTACGGTAGTAGGGTACAGTAGTAAAGTAGTAGGGTACAGTAGTACAGTAGTAGGGTACAGTAGTACAGTAGTAGGGTATAGTAGTAAAGTAGTAGGGTATAGTAGTACAGTAGTAGGGTACAGTAGTAGGGTACAGTAGTACAGTAGTAGGGTATAGTAGCACAGTAGTAGTAGGGTACAGTAGTACAGTAGTAGGGTACAGTAGTAGGGTACAGTAGTACAGTAGTAGGGTACAGTAGTAGGGTACAGTAGTAAAGTAGTAGGGTACAGTAGTACGGTAGTAGGGTACAGTAGTAAAGTAGTAGGGTACAGTAGTACAGTAGTAGGGTACAGTAGTAAAGTAGTAGGGTACAGTAGTACAGTAGTAGGGTACAGTAGTACAGTAGTAGGGTACAGTAGTAAAGTAGTAGGGTATAGTAGTACAGTAGTAGGGTACAGTAGTAAAGTAGTAGGGTATAGTAGTACAGTAGTAGGGTACAGTAGTAGGGTACAGTAGTACGGTAGTAGGGTACAGTAGTAAAGTAGTAGGGTACAGTAGTACAGTAGTAGGGTACAGTAGTACAGTAGTAGGGTATAGTAGTAAAGTAGTAGGGTATAGTAGTACAGTAGTAGGGTATAGTAGTAAAGTAGTAGGGTATAGTAGTACAGTAGTAGGGTACAGTAGTAGGGTACAGTAGTACGGTAGTAGGGTACAGTAGTAAAGTAGTAGGGTATAGTAGTACAGTAGTAGGGTACAGTAGTACAGTAGTAGGGTATAGTAGTACAGTAGTAGGGTATAGTAGTAAAGTAGTAGGGTATAGTAGTACAGTAGTAGGGTACAGTAGTAGGGTATAGTAGTACAGTAGTAGGGTATAGTAGTACAGTAGTAGGGTATAGTAGTAAAGTAGTAGGGTATAGTAGTACAGTAGTAGGGTACAGTAGTAGGGTACAGTAGTACGGTAGTAGGGTACAGTAGTAGGGTACAGTAGTAGGGTACAGTAGTAGGGTACAGTAGTACAGTAGTAGGGTACAGTAGTAGGGTACAGTAGTACAGTAGTAGGGTACAGTAGTAGGGTACAGTAGTACAGTAGTAGGGTACAGTAGTAGGGTACAGTAGTACAGTAGTAGGGTACAGTAGTAGGGTACAGTAGTAGGGTACAGTAGTACAGTAGTAGGGTACAGTAGTAGGGTACAGTAGTACGGTAGTAGGGTACAGTAGTAAAGTAGTAGGGTACAGTAGTACGGTAGTAGGGTACAGTAGTACAGTAGTAGGGTATAGTAGTAAAGTAGTAGGGTATAGTAGTACAGTAGTAGGGTATAGTAGTAAAGTAGTAGGGTATAGTAGTACAGTAGTAGGGTACAGTAGTAGGGTACAGTAGTACGGTAGTAGGGTACAGTAGTAAAGTAGTAGGGTACAGTAGTACAGTAGTAGGGTACAGTAGTACAGTAGTAGGGTACAGTAGTACAGTAGTAGGGTATAGTAGTAAAGTAGTAGGGTATAGTAGTACAGTAGTAGGGTACAGTAGTAGGGTACAGTAGTACAGTAGTAGGGTACAGTAGTAAAGTAGTAGGGTACAGTAGTACAGTAGTAGGGTACAGTATTAAAAGTAGTAGGGTGCAGTAGTAGTATACAGTAGTAAAGTAGTAGGGTGCAGTAGTACAGTAGTAGGGTATAGTAGTAAAGTAGTAGGGTACAGTAGTAGGGTACAGTAGTAGGGTGCAGTAGTACAGTAGTAGGGTATAGTAGTAAAGTAGTAGGGTGCAGTAGTAGGGAACAGTGGTACAGTAGTAGGGTACAGTAGTAGGGTACAATAGTAGGGTACAGTAGTACAGTAGGAGGGTACAGTAGTAGGGTACAGTAGTAGGGTACAGTAGTACAGTAGTAGGGTACAGTAGTACAGTAGTAGGGTATAGTAGTAAAGTAGTAGGGTATAGTAGTAGGGAACAGTGGTACAGTAGTAGGGTACAGTAGTAGGGTACAGTAGTAGGGTATAGTAGTAAAGTAGTAGGGTGCAGTAGTACAGTAGTAGGGTATAGTAGTAAAGTAGTAGGGTACAGTAGTAGGGAACAGTGGTACAGTAGTAGGGTACAGTAGTAGGGTACAGTAGTACAGTAGGAGGGTACAGTAGTAGGGTACAGTAGTAGGGTACAGTAGTACAGTAGTAGGGTACAGTAGTAGGGTATAGTAGTAAAGTAGTAGGGTATAGTAGTAGGGTACAGTAGTAGGGTACAGTAGTAAAGTAGTAGGGTACAGTAGTACAGTAGTAGGGTACAATAGTAAAAGTAGTAGGGTGCAGTAGTAGGGTACAGTAGTACAGTAGTAGGGTACAGTAGTACAGTAGTAGGGTACAGTAGTAAAAGTAGTAGGGTGCAGTAGTAGGGTACAGTAGTACAGTAGTAGTATACAGTAGTAAAGTAGTATGGTGCAGTAGTAGGGTACAGTAGTACAGTAGTAGTATACAGTAGTACAGTAGTAGGGTACAGTAGTAGGGTGCAGTATTACAGTAGTAGGGTATAGTAGTAAAGTAGTATGGTGCAGTATTACAGTAGTAGGGTACAGTAGTACAGTAGTAGGGTGCAGTATTACAGTAGTAGTATACAGTAGTAAAGTAGTATGGTGCAGTAGTAAAGTAGTATGGTGCAGTAGTACAGTAGTAGGGTACAGTAGTAGGGTACAGTAGTAGGGTGCAGTAGTACAGTAGTAGGGTACAGTAGTAAAAGTAGTAGGGTGCAGTAGTAGGGTACAGTAGTACAGTAGTAGTATACAGTAGTACAGTAGTAGGGTGCAGTATTACAGTAGTAGGGTATAGTAGTAGGGTACAGTAATGGGACACAGCAGTGGGACACAGCAAGTCCCTACATGATAAAATGTCCATTTGGTGCTTAATCCTGTATTGCAAACACAACTCTCCCTTCCCAGTTCCCCTCCTAAACATAATCAAGTATTTGAAAATTCTGCAAATGTGATGGCCCAGCCCCAGCCCGCTACCATCAATGGATAACTCTGGCCAGGAGTGGATAAAGCTGAACACCTCCAATCACTTAATGCACCAGAAAAAAACGGCACACTCACCTCATGTGGCATAGCCTCAATAGACATGGCTGATGTTGCACTATGATATTATGCTATTCATGAGAAATGCTGTGTTCGCCATTGTATCTGTCAGTTTGTCATCCTTTGTGAAATTAAATACACAAAAAACAGGTTGTCCCTAGCCTGGTCCCAGATCTGCTTGTGTCGTCTTGCCAAACCCGTACGGTCCTTCTCATGCGAAACAAGAGTTGGCTGTAATACAGCATAAACCGATGGGGGTCCAGGCTAGGTTCTCACCTTCCAGAGGCTGGTCTGTCTGGAAGGAGGAGTCCACTGCAGTCAGGCTACCCGTGGAGCTACCCAGGAGGTCTGGGAGGGACGAGGACACGGACACCACCGAGGGTTTTCTCCTCCACTTCAGCACCGGAGGATACTCATCCGCCACCGGGAACTCATCCGCCACCGGGTACTCATCCTGGAGGGAGAGAGAGGAGGAATTATTGATCTGAAAGAACTAAATCTTCAGGAAAGAAAGTGTTCCACTCTCTCGATGCTGCACAGTTGATCTATATATTTACATCCATCCATGATCAATCTATGACATATGAATTAGACAATAATACATATTACACCCCATTACATACAGATGTTATGAAAGTCAACCGTCATACAAGATGGCTGTATCGTGTGTGCCCACTCAGGAGAATACTCATTGAGACAGTAAGAGTCAGACGACAATGGACCAGATATTGATTACTTCCATTTCTTTTCCAGGAAGTCATTGATAAGGTTATTGTTGAAGGTCACAGAGCAGCATGGCCATGGCAGACTTGGGTCATCCCAGTGTTACACATATCTAGAGACAAGGTCACATATGGATACTGATTCATAACCAATACAGTACATACACTTTAATTATTTATTATGATTAGGATTATTCATTATTAGACTATAATAGGGTAGTAGTAGGACACACAGACACACACAGACACACACACACACAGACACACACACACACACACACACACACACACACACACGACACTGTTTTGGTTTTGTTATTTTCATTGTAACAGCTGCATTCGAATGACTGCAATTACAGATTTAGGTTGTCGATAGTACAGCTTTATAGCTTGTAAGTCAGCTTTACATTCAGACCGGCCATTTCCTTGTTAACCACAACAGACTTCTTATCTCATCCACAGGCTAATAGATGTTATTTCAGTAGAGAATCAATTTGACACAAAGCACAGCACTGCTAATGGTTCTGTGTTTAATGGAGAAGAAGCAACACAAGGAAAAACAACATGTCTTATTAGGTTATGACCCAGACGTTACCCCAACATGTCTTATAGGTTATGACCCAGACGTTACCCCAACATGTCTTATAGGTTATGACCCAGACGTTACCCCAACATGTCTTATTAGGTTATGACCCAGACGTTACCCCAACATGTCTTATAGGTTATGACCCAGACGTTACCCCAACATGTCTTATAGGTTATGACCCAGACGTTAACCCAACATGTCTTATAGGTTATGACCCAGACGTTACCCCAACATGTCTTATTAGGTTATGACCCAGACGTTACCCCAACATGTCTTATTAGGTTATGACCCAGACGTTACCCCAACATGTCTTATTAGGTTATGACCCAGACGTTACGCCAACATGTCTTATAGGTTATGACCCAGACGTTACCCCAACATGTCTTATTAGGTTATGACCCAGACGTTACCCCAACATGTCTTATTAGGTTATGACCCAGACGTTACGCCAACATGTCTTATAGGTTATGACCCAGACGTTACCCCAACATGTCTTATAGGTTATGACCCAGACGTTACCCCAACATGTCTTATAGGTTATGACCCAGACGTTACCCCAACATGTCTTATAGGTTATGACCCAGACGTTACGCCAACATGTCTTATAGGTTATGACCCAGACGTTACCCCAACATGTCTTATTAGGTTATGACCCAGACGTTACGCCAACATGTCTTATAGGTTATGACCCAGACGTTAACCCAACATGTCTTATAGGTTATGACCCAGACGTTACCCCAACATGTCTTATAGGTTATGACCCAGACGTTACCCCAACATGTCTTATAGGTTATGACCCAGACGTTACGCCAACATGTCTTATAGGTTATGACCCAGACGTTACCCCAACATGTCTTATAGGTTATGACCCAGACGTTACCCCAACATGTCTTATTAGGTTATGACCCAGACGTTACGCCAACATGTCTTATAGGTTATGACCCAGACGTTACCCCAACATGTCTTATAGGTTATGACCCAGACGTTACGCCAACATGTCTTATAGGTTATGACCCAGACGTTACCCCAACATGTCTTATAGGTTATGACCCAGACGTTACCCCAACATGTCTTATAGGTCATGACCCAGACGTTACGCCAAACATGTCTTATAGGTTATGACCCAGACGTTACCCCAACATGTCTTATAGGTTATGACCCAGACGTTACCCCAACATGTCTTATAGGTCATGACCCAGACGTTACCCCAACATGTCTTATAGGTTATGACCCAGACGTTACCCCAACATGTCTTATAGGTTATGACCCAGACGTTACCCCAACATGTCTTATAGGTTATGACCCAGACGTTACCCCAACATGTCTTATAGGTCATGACCCAGACGTTACCCCAACATGTCTTATAGGTTATGACCCAGACGTTACCCCAACATGTCTTATTAGGTTATGACCCAGACGTTACGCCAACATGTCTTATAGGTTATGACCCAGACGTTACCCCCAACATGTCTTATAGGTTATGACCCAGACGTTACCCCAACATGTCTTATAGGTTATGACCCAGACGTTACCCCAACATGTCTTATAGGTCATGACCCAGACGTTACCCCCAACATGTCTTATAGGTTATGACCCAGACGTTACCCCAACATGTCTTATAGGTTATGACCCAGACGTTACCCCAACATGTCTTATAGGTCATGACCCAGACGTTACGCCAAACATGTCTTATAGGTTATGACCCAGACGTTACCCCAACATGTCTTATAGGTTATGACCCAGACGTTACGCCAACATGTCTTATAGGTTATGACCCAGACGTTACCCCAACATGTCTTATAGGTTATGCCCCAGACGTTACCCCAACATGTCTTATAGGTTATGACCCAGACGTTACCCCAACATGTCTTATAGGTTATGACCCAGACGTTACCCCAACATGTCTTATAGGTTATGACCCAGACGTTACCCCAACATGTCTTATAGGTTATGACCCAGACGTTACCCCAACATGTCTTATAGGTTATGACCCAGACGTTACCCCAACATGTCTTATTAGGTTATGACCCAGACATTACCCCAATTATAGAGATTCTGAAACTATCGTTCTCTTTTGAAATACTGTAGTTCCTGGGTTATGGGGCGGCCGGTAGCCTGGCGGGTTGTGGTGTTGGGCAAGTAACCGAAAGGTTGCTGGATAGAATCCTCGAGCTGACAAGGTAAAAATCAGTCGTTCTGCTCCTGAGCAAGGCAGTTAACCCACTGATCCCCGGGTGCCAAAGATGTGGATGTCGATTAAGGCACCCCCCGCACCTCTCTGATTGAGGGGTTGGGTTAAATGTGGAAGAAACATTTCAGTTGAATGCATTCAGTTGTACAACTGACTAGTTATCCCCCTTTCATAAGACATTAATTAAGACAATACCTAAGACATTAAGTAACTCCGGAAATCAAGTAGCAACATTGATAGGGGTGGGGGCCACCAAAAATCTGAACTCATCATGAGGGGCAGCAGTTGCTCCCCACTGACATAATACATAACATTAATAGACAGGTACAGCTGAAGGACATAGCTCCATAACAGGACATAATACATAACATTAATAGACAGGTACAGCTGAAGGCCATAGCTCCATAACAGGACATAATACATAACATTAATAGACAGGTACAGCTGAAGGACATAGCTCCATAACAGGACATAATACATAACATTAATAGACAGGTACAGCTGAAGGACATAGCTCCATAACAGGACATAATACATAACATTAATAGACAGGTACAGCTGAAGGACATAGCTCCATAACAGGACATAATACATAACATTAATAGACAGGTACAGCTGAAGGACATAGCTCCATAACAGGACATAATACATAACATTAATAGACAGGTACAGCTGAAGGACATAGCTCCATAACAGGACATAATACATAACATTAATAGACAGGTACAGCTGAAGGACATAGCTCCATAACAGGACATAATACATAACATTAATAGACAGGTACAGAACTACACACAGTTAAAATAACAATACACACATTCATATTCTTATGCCTTAGCAATCCATGCAACCTGTACTCATAACAAAGGCTACACTGCAGTCATCCATTTTGTTACAGTTGCTTACTGTTACAATTGGAAATCCTGATCCTAATCTTGCAGAACCAGTTGTTCTGTAAACACTAGCGAGAACCTCACAGCATTAGGAACCACCCAGGTCCTTGATTCTCCCGTTTGACCTCAATACTATTCAGAATAATAATGTGATTCATGTTGTACTTGTGTTCAGTCTAGCTGGCCAATGTTCTAACCCATAAGAGACAACGATCAGTCTGAAGTTGGACAATGTTCTAACCCATAAGAGACAATGATCAGTCTGAAGTTGGACAATGTTCTAACCCATAAGAGACAACGATCAGTCTGAAGTTGGACAATGTTCTAACCCATAAGAGACAACGATCAGTCTGAAGTTGGACAATGTTCTAACCCATAAGAGACAACGATCAGTCTGAAGTTGGACAATGTTCTAACCCATAAGAGACAATGATCAGTCTGAAGTTGGACAATGTTCTAACCCATAAGAGACAATGATCAGTCTGAAGTTGGACAATGTTCTAACCCATAAGAGACAACGATCAGTCTGGAGTTGGACAATGTTCTAACCCATAAGAGACAACGATCAGACTGGAGTTGGACAATGTTCTAACCCATAAGAGACAACGATCAGTCTGGAGTGAGGAGCCAGAGTCCTAAGCTTACTTACCAGAGATAAGGTGTGGGGCACCTCCATGTAGTGTTTCAAGCTCAGACTCTTCTTCCCATTGACCTGGAGAGGGAACGATGAGATGTGGGAAATATTCAGTACGCAAACTTTGAAGACCAATAGACCTGTTAATGTGGGAGTGAGCTGGTTCAGTAGTAGATGTGTGTGTGTGGGATGTTGTATTAGGTGTGTGTGGGATGTTGTATTAGGTGTGTGTGGGATGTTGTATTAGGTGTGTGTGGGATGTTGTATTTGGTGAGTGTGGGATGTTGTATTAGGTGTGTGTGGGATGTTGTATTAGGTGTGTGTGGGATGTTGTATTAGGTGTGTGTGTGTGTGTGTGTGTGTGTGTGTGTGTGTGTGTGTGTGTGTGTTCTCTAACCCGGAGGTGTGTAGCAGTAGCCAGTGTTAGGTGTGTGTGTGGGGTGTTGTGGAAGCCAGTGTGTGTGTTCTCTGACCTGGAGGTGTGTGTGTGGGGTGTTGTGGAAGCCAGTGTGTGTGTTCTCTGACCTGGAGGTGTGTGCAGATCCTCCGGAGCACGTCATACACACTGTCCCTGGACAGCAGAGACACAAAGACATACTGCAGGGCGGAGGGGGGAGGAAGGAGAGAGGAAGGAGAGAGGGAGAGAGGGGGAGAGAGGGGGAGAGAGGGGGAGAGAGAGAGAGAGAGGGGGGGAGAGAGAGAGAGAGAGAGAGCGAGAGAGAGAGAGAGAGAGGGGGAGGGGGAGAGAGAGAGAGAGAGAGAGAGGGGGGGAGAGAGAGAGAGAGAGTGTTAGCTAACTCAAATGAGAATGAAAGCATACACACGCACGTCTGCTCACACTCATGCACATACAGGGTATGAGAGTAAAACCATTGTCAGGAACATTTATATGATCCATTAGACATCATCTCATTACCAGGAATGCAATTTTCTCTAAATATAGTTACTGTGAACAGTAACTAAATCTACCATGGATTGTATTTGACAGATTAAGGCATAATCTAGTACACTGACAGAGGATATTTCAATAGTGATATTACATTCCTCTTACATGGTGCCTGTACTGTACCTCTACTAAAACACCCCTCTTTCAAAAATCATTTTCAACGAGAGAGTATGAGTCCTTAAATCACCTACTAGTTCCACAAAATATCATAAAACAGCAGCTGCTCTTCCTGGGGTCCAGCAAAATTAAGGCAGTTATACAATTTTAAAAACATTCCAATACATTCAGAACATTAAGATTACAGAGTAATAATTAACCCTTTCCAGACGTTTGCTCCAACGTAAAGGAGCAGGCTGCAGGTGAACCGTTCTATCTCCCACACACTGGAGAGGAACCAAGAAGGGACACTACCTAAATAGACTGCAACCTTGACACCTTTTCAGTGTTACCGAACCATGCGCTGACTTGCATTAGCTTAGCCTGTGTTAGCACAAGGTGTTGTTTATTTTCCATCTACCTGTGCTTGGTGGAAAGAACGTGGTGCGGCACTAACGCCAGTTAGCCGTGTTTCCATTCACTGTGGCCAGAGGCGCTAAGAGGCTAACGCTCACCTTCTGACTGGTGTCTGTGGTGATGGCTAGGCCGTTGGGCACCAGACCTGCCGTTTTGTGCTTCTTTACCAGCCTCACAGAGACCACGGGGATAGCAACCTATGATGGGGGGGAAGAGGTGGGGAAAAAGAGGACACAATATTATACTTTATAGAGAGAGGGACTTACTGTACCAGAGAGAGGGACTTACTGTACCAGAGAGAGGGACTTACTGTACCAGAGAGAGGGACTTACTGTACCAGAGAGAGGGACTTACTGTACCAGACACGGGGACTTACTGTACCAGAGAGAGGGACTTACTGTACCAGACATGGGGGACTGGATAGAAGGGGCAGAATAAAGGAGGGGAAAGGAGGGGAAAGCCCCTGGTGCTGGAGGGAAGGGGCAGAATAAAGGAGGGGAAAGGAGGGGAAAGCCCCTGGTGCTGGAGGGAAGGGGCAGAATAAAGGAGGGTAAGCCTCTGGTGCTCGATTGAAGGGGCAGAATAAGGAGGATATGTGTCTAGTTGCAGATAGAATGCTAGGAATGCACTCTGACTAAGCAGCTTATTGCAGGCCAGAGGCAGGAGAGACAGGTGTAGGGTCTTAATTTGATCATGATTTACACCGCATGATTTACATAAATTCACTGAAAACCTGCACTAACACACGGTTATATTAACAGTATTGCACTTTTCTTGAGCCTAATTTCGGCCAGCTAATAGCCTAACCAACGATGAAGGGACATTACGCTAAAATCCTGTTGCTGCGACAATACTGGTCAGATGAAGATCCTCCATCTGTACCATGTTTCTAACTCCCTGGAGGGAAAGGAACAACCATGACATCAAAGGAGGAAATGCACAGCATATACTCTAATAGTCTAGTCCAGACACACTACAGGTAGGCAGGTACACACACACTTTGATTTGAATGGACGCACGCACGCACACACACACACACACTTTGATTTGATTGGGCGCACTCACACACACTCAAACAAATGTCCGTAGTGCAAAGAGCCACTACTTTTGTGCCAATGCGGTCACAGAAAAACTCCTGGCCCTAAAATAGTAGTCAACAAAGTAAAAACAACAGGCACAACACAAAAACCTGAGCTACATGATTTGCTCATGGACATCGGCTGCCTGACTAACATCTCCATCGGCTGCCTGACTAACATCTCCATCGGCTGCCTGACTAACAGCTCCCAGCACACTGTTCCAATTGGAAGTGGGCAAGGTTGAAGGTGAGTAGTGTGATAGTTGGCCTTGGAAGTCTCACCCTGCTTCTCTCTGTCTGTCCATCTATATATCGAGGCCCTGCGGTCCTGTGTGGCTCAGTTGGTATTAGTGTGGTGCTAGCAACACCAGGGTTGTGGGTTTGCTCCAGCTGGGGTCACACATTCTAAGATGTATGTATATATTATAGACGATCTGTCTATTAACTGCCAGGCCTTCACTCACCTTGATGTCCTTGCCAAAGAGGTTGGCATAGAAACACAACCAGTTCCTGGAGATGTAGAGCCGGCCTTGTAGCAGGATGTCTCGGAGCAGAGCGCAGGAGTATACTGAGGGAGAGGAGACATAAACAGGTTAACAGTAGCCGCTAACTCAAAACAAGCACATCGCTAACACTGTGTTTGTAGCTTCTCACGAAAAATGTATGCATGCATGACTGTAAGTGGCTTTGGGTGAAAGCGTTTGCTGAACGGCATGTATTATATATCATTATAGTTAATGTCTTTGACTTGGCCTATAGGTGTTTCTAAAATAGGTTAATAGGCATTGAATAAAGTAACTGGTACGTTCATATCAGTTAAACAGATCAAAACTGTATACACCATCATCACTTTACCCCTAGTCTAAAATAGAACAGGGCTGGGTTTCCCAAAAGCATCGTAGCACTAAGATAATCTTAATTCAATTGAAACTACACTACCAGTCAAAAGTTTGGACACACCTACTCATTTTTATATTTCTAACAGTTTTTTACATTGTAGAATAATAGTGAAGACATCAAAACTATGAAATAACACATATGGAATCATGTAGTAACCAAAAAAGTACTGTAAGTGGACAAAAATGATCTTAGTGCTACGATGCTTTTGGGAATCCCAGCCCTGACCTAATCTGCATAACCTGACCTCAAACCATACACTTCCTGTTCAGGGCCTGAGGACTGGTTACCCTTACCAGAAACTCTCTGAATACATAAAGATGGTTTCAAACACACTGAGTAGCCTATACAGTTCCAAAGCCAAAAATGAAATGACTAAAACTCATACAGTATGTGGGGACAAAAACATAAGAGAAAGTGTATACTCATTGCAGACGACAACATTTGACAGTGAAAGTACTTCTACTAATAATAGTGATTAGTGCCGGGACGATACCAGTATCGCGAGAAGGAAACAAAACACAAAGCGGATTTAACTTCTTTAGGAAAACAGCCTCAATGTTTATTTTCCAAGCTTTAGCACAAAATATTTTACATACAGCAAGTTTTTAAACGACCGAAGAGTTTGGTCTGCTTCGTGTTTACATTTTTGCCACGGAAGAAATATTGCGATACTGGTATCTTCCCAGCCATACTAGTAATAGAAGTAGCAGTCCTTCACTAATATTAAATGCAAATATAATATTTTTAACCAATTACAGGCACATTCGTTCAACTCTGTAGTAAAAGCATCAGAAGACAGAAACCAGCACGCAAACAGACATACAGAGATGTCAGCTACCGTAGCATGTTAGCAAGTCAGCCTCAAATAAATGAGCACAGAAGAGATGCTACCGTAGCTAGCAAGTTAGCAAAAGGTATATAACCACAGCACATAGAGCTAATAGCGTGTTTGCCTGACGTTATTACACAGCATATAGACAGTAAGCTAAAGACATGCTACAGTAACTAGCATGTTAACCTAAAACACACACATCAAACAGAGATGCTACAACAGGTGTTAGCATGTAGCATTTTTGTTGACAGTACCTTTCATTAGGATCTCCTCCTTCGGAACGCACTGGAAGAGTTTGTGGTACTGCGAGTTGTACTTGCTGACAGTCTGAGCAGAGGGACAGGGCAGAGTCATGAGCAGTTCCTTGGCTGGCCTCCCTCCCACCGGCAAACCAGCGGACGCCCTCTCTCTCAGAGGACGAGAGCTCTGCTGCACCAGACTCAGCATGCCGGAGCCGCACACACAGCTGCACACACACACACACACATCCACGGCGTGGCGGACCCCACTGCAAGACACAGACTGTCCTCCAACTAGTCAGACGCCAACCGGTGTCCTTTGTGCAGGTTTGAGGAGGCAGCTCTCCGTTAGACAGACACACACACACACACACACACCCCTCCGGTCCGACACGGTGTGCACCTCAGACCGTCACTGAGCTCTTTCTCAAACACGACCTCCCACACCCTCTCACACACTGCCCTTCTCAGCCACAGACACCCTGAGTCCTTCCTTCCTTCCTTCCTTCCTGTCTCTCTCTTGCTGCCTCAACACGACAGAGCACAGTGACTCCCCCTATGCTCACCCCATGCCAGCCCAACCCATGCTGCCGCCTCCTTACCTCCTATCCCTGTCTTGATAACAGCTTGCTGCCCACAGGCACCACCCCCTCCCTTCCTCCTCTCTCACCAAGCACATGAGACAGTCAGAACTGTCACCCCTCGCAGCCACCCCCCCCTCTTCACCACCTCCTCTCTCCTCCTCCTCCTCCTCTCTCCACATCCTCCTCTCTCCACCTCAGCTGTTCTGCCTGCTCTCTCCTCCTCCTCTCTCCTCCTCCTCCTCTCTCCTCCACCTCCTCCTCCTCCTCTCTCCACCTCAGCTGTTCTGCCTGCTCTCTCCTCCTCCTCTCTCCTCCTCCTCTCTACACCTCCTCCTCTCTCCACCTCCTCCTCTCTCCACCTCAGCTGTTCTGCCTGCTGTGTTGGTGAAAGAAAGTCATTGTCTTTGCCTCCTATCTGTCCTGTCCTGTTAATATGTGCAGCCAGCTGGTGTGACTGTGGGGCTCAGCAGCTCTACTTAGCATGCCCCTTTGGGAGACATGGAGATCATAATCACAGCTACGGTACAGTTCCTTTAATCTGGCCTGATGGCCTGCTGATCTCGCGGAAAGAGAAAGGGTTTGAGTTAATGGATGACCTCCTCACCTATTGAATAACCGTTGAGCTCTGAGCCAGAAGCGACACAATCAAATCACCGGTATTACATCTTTATGGCTGGAGATAATCAGTTGCTGGGGCTGGATTGGCGAAGTGGGATGATTGATGGAGTCTCAAGGCTACTGTTAAACCTTGATCTGTCTAAGTCTATGGACAGATGGACAGATCTAAATCATGTTTGTATTTCAGGATCGCAATGCCTCTTTTAAATTGTAGCTTAGCCTCGGCCACCCTCGCTATTAGGAAACTCCTCAAAAGGACCACTCCTAAAGGCAAGCAATGACAGGGTTAACTGAAACACAGGTCATAAAAAGGTCAAAGGAACTTTATTCCAGAATGTGCAGTACATATGTGAAGTAAGAGTCAATCAATATAAAGTGTATAGGAATTTTACTCTGACAGGAAATAGACAACTGACTTGGCCTGCATCCAACTCGGCTGTAATTGGCTTATCTTTGTTAGGCAATATGCTAAATCAATAAGGTACATATATAATCTATAATACATCAGAAAGGAAACATGCTACTCACCGAACCCCTGTAGCATTTCTTCACATCTTCATATGATAGGTCGTCAATCAACCTGTGAAGGAAATGAAGAAGGAAATAGTGTGAAAAGAAGACATCTTCTAGTGTTTTAATACATCATGCCAGAGAGAGACTCAACAAAACACCATCTTGAATATCATTGGTCCACAGGGATTGTATTGCTCTCACTAACTCCTATTGGATCATTTGTTCGATCTTAATCTTGTTGGAGAATAGTGAGACATTTCACCTATAATCATTTCCTGTGGCATCTGATCCAACTGTAATCTGTGAACTCTCTGACCTCGGCATCAAATCAAACAGTAGCGCTGTACATTTGTCTGCCGTTTGTGACAGTGATGTTGGCATGGTTCAAGGTCGGCTACCAGACAAACATGTACAGGAGAAAAGAAGCAGACATGACAGCAGACATACGGTATCTCACTCAAACAGAAACAAACACTACGCGACCACACATACGACCACACATACACCCCCACACAGCCAGGCACACATAAAGGCAGGTGAATGTGCTTTTGTAAAACTGGGCTGACTAGTTACATTATGCAAACTCAGTGGCCCACACACACACTCTTTCGGACATCTGACCAGCAAGCATAAGTACAAGCACAAACATGTGTGCAAGCAAGCAAACACACACACACACACACACACACACACACACACACACACACACACATAATCCGGCATTCAAACACGCTCATGAGGGAGATGCCCTCAGCACTGCGGCAGTAAGTCACACCATCGCTCACATGACTAGCACGCCACGAACGCAGACGAATCTGCCCCTGCAACAAAAGCGCTGCCTGGACTGGAGACACATTCCAAATCTAACCCTATTCAACCCAGGGGCCAGTACACAACGCTAGATGTACACAGGATAAAACACACGTCCTTCCTCCAAGGCAACCATCCTCTGCTGATTGCCTGAGACAAGTCTCTCCCTGTCATAAGACACTGTGTGTGACAAGCCAACTAGATCTCTTAGTCAGCACCGTCCCTAAAATTAGCCCCTACTGCCTTGACCTTCTCAGTGGGGAGGACCTTCCCTAATATTAGCCCCTAATGCCTTGACCTTCTCAGTGGGAAGGTCCTTCCCTAATATTAGCCCCTAATGCCTTGACCTTCTCAGTGGGAAGGACCTTCCCTAATATTAGCCCCCTACTGCCTTGACCTTTCAGTGGGGAGGACCTTCCCTAATATTAGCTCCCTACTGCCTTGACCTTCTCAGTGGGGATGACCTTCCCTAATATTAGCCCCCTACTGCCTTGACCTTCTCAGTGGGGAGGACCTTCCCTAATATTACCCCCCTACTGCCATGACCTTCTCATTGGGGAGGACATACAGTGGGCAAAGAGACCTGCAAATAATCCTTTGGCTGAGTTTGGTAGTGTCAAAGTATCAGTGGTGGTATTCTATGTTGACTTGTCCTGCTGTCCTGCTGTCTTGTATTACAGTTAAAGCCAAGATAGTTAGATTTTTATGTAACTACAAAGAGGGGAAGAGAAAGACTGGTAGAGGTGGGGGTGAGAGAGGAGAGAAAGACTGGGAGAGGTAGTGGTGAGAGAGGAGAGAAAGACTGGTAGAGGTAGTGGTGAGAGAGGAGAGAGAGAGAGGGGGAGAGAGAGAGAGAGAGAGAGAGAGAGAGAGAGAGAGAGAGAGAGAGAGAGAGAGAGAGAGAGGCGTCAGCATGCTTCAGTTCGGCTGGTGAACCGAACAAGTGTCCCGCATACTCCCATAAAAGGCCTTCGCTTGAAAAACAAGAACAACGCGGCAATAGTACTGCTAGTATACACTTCCTCAAAATAGTCAGAATTAATGTAAGATAACTCAAGAAATCTGTCATTAATTTTGATGTTTTTGCCAAGGAAATCTTAGTTGCGCAATTTTACATCTAACATGTTTGGTGCAGTATTTCTCAATGAAAAAATGTGCATGAAAACGCGTCGTCTCTCATTGAATGACAAAGACTTTATTGAAGAATCCCTACTGTTGACCAATCACCGACGAAGGAGTGTAGACTTCGGCTACCGACTTCGGCATGCCTCAATAAAATGTTTTTGTGTCCGAACAGCCGAGAAACCCTTACCGAAGTCCAAAATGAACAAAAATGTCTGAAAATGTCATCACATAATATGCACGAACACTTCTGAACTATTTCGTCTGGGAAGCATGCGAACGCCTTTATAGGGAAAGAGGGGCTCCCAGAAAAGTTTATCACATTGTTCTCTCAGGGGACATTTAGCTAGTCAGCTGGCAACACATTTAGACTTAACCTCTGCGGTAGAAACAGCCCTGACTGGTGTATTCATACCAATGACGTATATAAACCCTGGATTGCTGATGCTATGTATAGACGTGTTAGCTGAAAATGATGCGCACACTTCAATGGGGAAGAAGTCTGTGTGTTGTTGTGATTCTGAATGGCCAGTTAGCTACCAACAATGAAAAGAAGTTGCCATGTGGGGAATCGTAGGTGGCTCATTTCAGCTAGTTTTATCTTGTTCTTGATACCATGTCTTATTTTGAGGTGTTTTACCTGACGTCAAGTTTATGCTAATATGCCAAAACAATTGCTTGCTAGCTAACCAACAACTGTAACCATGTATGGGAGACATTGTGCAAATATATGAATGTTTTCAATAAACATTGGAGACAAAACATAGTTTACATGTTGTCAACAATCTAGGCCAACCCAGTCTATTTAGCCCCATAGTTGCACACACGTCGGTTTTGTTGCTAAACAACCCCAACCCATTTATTGGCCATTGAGAGACTTTGAAGCCACCGGTCGGCCATATTGGTACTCCCCAGTAGGAGCAGTCCTCCAGAGGAATGAATGGAATTCTACAGTATTTCAATTAAATGTTTCAAGGACAAAATTACATGCATTTAAGTATTTTTGTTATTTAAGGAAAATATTTGTATATATGTTTTTGATTTTTTGTTTTGCTCACATTACATAATTATGCAGTAGGGTGTCTGTAATAGATTAAATGTGGCAAAAACATTTACAATGGGGGAAAAAAGTATTTAGTCAGCCACCAATTGTGCAAGTTCTCCCACTTAAAAAGATGAGAGAGGCCTGTAATTTTCATCATAGTTACACGTCAACTCTGACAGACAAAATGAGATTTTTTTTCTCCAGAAAATCACATTGTAGGAGTTTTAATGAATTTATTTGCAAATTATGGTGGAAAATAAGTATTTGGTCAATAACAAAAGTTTCTCAATACTTTGCTATATACCCTTTGTTGGCAATGACACAGGTCAAACGTTTTCTGTAAGTCTTCACAAGGTTTTCACACACTGTTGCTGGTATTTTGGCCCATTCCTCCATGCAGATCTCCTCTAGAGCAGTGATGTTTTGGGGCTGTCGCTGGGCAACACGGACTTTCAACTCCCTCCAAAGATTTTCTATGGGGTTGAGATCTGGAGACTGGCTAGGCCACTCCAGGACCTTGAAATGCTTCTTACGAAGCCACTCCTTCGTTGCCCGGGCGATGTGTTTGGGATCATTGTCATGCTGAAAGACCCAGCCACGTTTCATCTTCAATGCCCTTGCTGATGGAAGGAGGTTTTCACTCAAAATCACACGATACATGGTCCCATTCATTCTTTCCTTTACACGGATCAGTCGTCCTGGTCCCTTTGCAGAAAAACAGCCCCAAAGCATGATGTTTCCACCCCCATGCTTCACAGTAGGTATGGTGTTCTTTGGATGCAACTCAGCATTCTTTGTCCTCCAAACACGACGAGTTGAGTTTTTACCAAAAAGTTATATTTTGGTTTCATCTGACCATATGACATTCTCCCAATCCTCTTCTGGATCATCCAAATGCACTCTAGCAAACTTCAGACGGGCCTGGACATGTACTGGCTTAAGCAGGGGGACATGTCTGGCACTGCAGGATTTGAGTCCCTGGCGGCGTAGTGTGTTACTGATGGTAGGCTTTGTTACTTTGGTCCCAGCTCTCTGCAGGTCATTCACTAGGTCCCCCCGTGTGGTTCTGGGATTTTTGCTCACCGTTCTTGTGACCACGGGGTGAGATCTTGCGTGGAGCCCCAGATCGAGGGAGATTATCAGTGGTCTTGTATGTCTTCCATTTCCTAATAATTGCTCCCACAGTTGATTTCTTCAAACCAAGCTGCTTACCTATTGCAGATTCAGTCTTCCCAGCCTGGTGCAGGTCTACAATTTTGTTTCTGGTGTCCTTTGACAGCTCTTTGGTCTTGGCCATAGTGGAGTTTGGAGTGTGACTGTGTGAGGTTGTGGACAGGTGTCTTTTATACTGATAACAAGTTCAAACTGGTGCCATTAATACAGGGAACGAGTGGAGGACAGAGGAGCCTCTTAAAGAAGAAGTTACAGGTCTGTGAGAGCCAGAAATCTTGCTTGTTTGTAGGTGACCAAATACTTATTTTCCACCATAATTTGCAAATAAATTCATTAAAAATCCTACAATGTGATTTTCTGGATTTGTTTCCCTCAATTTGTCTGTCATAGTTGACGTGTACCTATGATGAAATTACAGGCCTCTCTCATCTTTTTATGTGGGAGAACTTGCACAATTGGTGGCTGACTAAATACTTTTTTTCCCCACTGTACAATGGTGGTGGAGTGCCAAGATCGAGGCACAGTGGCTTCAATACAGCGCCCCCTACCAGTCATGTAGTGTATATATATAGACCATTAATTCATACACACCAATATATACACCAATAACTTCCCACGAGACATCACAGTACTCTCAACTCTGACCTATTTTAACAAACTACTTGTAATTATGTGAATACAAACATACAACAAGCTAAACAAAATGCATGGAAAACCCCCAAATCAAATCAAAATGGCGTGCAGGTTTATACAGTAGCTATACCACAAAATGTTGAATGAGCAAGCCTTTTCATCCATCCATCCATCCACCCTCAGTGTATAAATAAAGTGTGTCTATATCTGCTGGTTCATTCTAGTTGATTCTGCTAGTTTATTCTAGTTGATTCTGCTGGGTTCATTCTAGTTGATTCTGCTAGTTCATTCTAGTTGATTCTGCTGGTTCATTCTAGTTGATTCTGCTGGTTCATTCTAGTTGATTCTGCTGGTTCATTCTAACTGAGCAGCAGGGAGAGTTGAGAGGTGTTGAGATATCCTGTGGTGTTTGTGAGGAGAGAAAATAGGTCCTGCTTGCAGCTGAGCACCATGGCTGTGAGAGGAAAGGGGCCGAATGTCCCCGGGGCTAGTGAGAACATCGCCTTCTGCGAGCTGAAATCAGGGGGCAGTCTGTTGCACAAGTACTGTAGTACAATTAGGTTGAGTTTGAGTATGGAAGTGCACAATCCTGGTCCTCAGATCTGGGCTGCATTGTTGACCGGTTTTTCTCTTTAGGATCCGTTTTTGATTTGATCCAATGGAGAGACTTTCTAGTCAGTCGCTGACTTTAAATAACATGATCTAACGAGAGCCAAATAAATATAACAGATAAAAGGTATTTCTCTCTCTCAAGGTTGTTTGAGGAAAAAGCAATGTTTTCATTCTATAAGCATCTGCAGTAAACGGGGGATCTTAGCAACCCTGTGGAGGATAGCCGGGGGTTTTAATTTCTCCTCTTGGGACAGAGCTCTGCCTCACTCATATAATCCTCTAGTCAACAGAGAATGTCTGTATCTATCTTCCATGGATAACATTTAGCAAGCCTATATCTATTCTTTATTACAACGTTGTAATGATTGAATGTTTATAAAAGTTTCTATAATGTTTATGGGCACCAATGAAATAATTAAGATGTGACAATAAACATGGGCATGGGAGTTCTGCTGAATTGATTTCCTCAACATTTCAGTTTCGGTGGGGACAATCCGGAACGGCTTATTATCCTGTAATATTGTACAGTATCGACAAAGACAATATGCTTGCACCACTCTTCTAGATTTTAGTTTTCCTTTGTAATTCTATTGTCATCAACAGGTGCTAAGAGTAGTGGCAACACGTTTATTATTTTGAACAACAAAGCTGATATCTATAGAAGGTCGGCACCATATTAGATAGGTGGGTGGGTTGTTGTCTACAGCTTGTCCCTTTGCCTGCCTGCCTGTCTGCCTGTTGGAGGCTGGCTATAAATAACAGCTGGTCTGGTTCCCAGGTGGAGGGAAGCATGGTTATTGAAAAACACAGGCACTGTTCTCTGTTTCTCTCCCTCGCTCCTCTTCTCCTCATCCATCTCCCTTTTCCCTGCAGTAAACTACTGGAAGAGTCCCTTTAGATCTTTGAAGACAAAGGTACCAAGACGAATCTCAATAACAATATTCAAGTCCAGCAGAGTCCAACAGCTCAAAAATCAATCAAACACCTATTTCCCTTGTCTTACCTGAACCTTAGTCATCAGGCTTTAAAACAAAACAGACATCGATTTATGCAGGAGCATTATTTACCTTCCTGTGAGAAGTGGAAAGTGTAACCAGGGCCGCAGTGTGTGTGTGTGTGTGTGTCTCAATGTGTCCTTCGCTGCGGCGCTGAATAGCATGACTAATTACAAGCCTGAGGAATGATACATTAGAAAGGGAATAGCTCCCTCAGGCAGACGGAGACAGATACACTGTCAATAATTCAGCTGAAGAAAAGAGAAAATGGGACAAAGAGTAGAGCACAGAGGTCAAAGGTGAGAGGTCAATGTCATGACCTACATCTGTGTCGTTTTGGTATTTTCTTTAACTATCACCTTTACATTTGTAATTTGGCTGAACTATCCCTTTAGGACAGAAACCTAGCATCTGCATTAATCAAAAACCATAGGAAAGGTGAAGCAACATGGTAGACACTGGCCAGCCACTTGCTTTCCCCTCTCTGTCTTTCACATTAATTCATGAAGGAAAGAAAATAAGGCAAATAAATCCAAATCCACTGTAGACCAATGAGACGCACCCATGAAAATAAATCCACTGTAGACCAATGAGACGCACCCATGAAAATAAATCCACTGTAGACCAATGAGACGCACCCATGAAAATAAATCCACTGTAGACCAATGAGACGCACCCATGAAAAGAAATCCACTGTAGACCAATGAGACGCACCCATGAAAAGAAATCCACTGTAGACCAATGAGACGCACCCATGAAAAGAAATCCACTGTAGACCAATGAGACGCACCCATGAAAAGAAATCCACTGTAGACCAATGAGACGCACCCATGAACAACACAGTTCTGAGTTCCCACCCACTAGTCAATGACAGAGTGAACACACCACAACACACCACACTGCGGTAGCCTACCCTGCCAAATCCCATCCCAGGACAGCTTCCCCAGGATTAGAATGCCCCTCCTGCCATAGATCCTGGTTATATAAGCCCCAGCAGCTCCACAGTTAGAGCATCCTATTCCCTATATAGTGCACTCCTTTTGACCAGTGTCCCATGGCAATATAGGGAATAGGGTGGCCGTTACACCACCGTGACATGAAGTCAGGTTACACCACCGTGACATGAAGTCAGGTTACACCACCGTGACATGAAGTCAGGTTACACCACCGTGACATGGAGTCAGGTTACACCACCGTGACATGGAGTCAGGTTACACCACCGTGACATGAAGTCAGGTTACACCACCGTGCCACGGAGTCAGGTTACACCACCGTGACATGGAGTCAGGTTACACCACCGTGACATGGAGTCAGGTTACACCACCGTGACATGGAGTTAGGTTACACCACCGTGCCATGAAGTCAGGTTACACCACCGTGACATGGAGTCAGGTTACACCACCGTGACATGGAGTCAGGTTACACCACCGTGACATGGAGTCAGGTTACACCACCGTGACATGGAGTCAGGTTACACCACCGTGCCACGGAGTCAGGTTACACCACCGTGACATGAAGTCAGGTTACACCACCGTGACATGGAGTCAGGTTACACCACCGTGCCATGGAGTCAGGTTACACCACCGTGCCGGAGTCAGGTTACACCACCGTGACATGGAGTCAGGTTACACCACCGTGACATGGAGTCAGGTTACACCACCGTGACATGGAGTCAGGTTACACCACCGTGACATGGAGTCATGTTGCACCACCGTGACATGGAGTCAGGTTACACCACCGTGACATGGAGTCAGGTTACACCACCGTGACATGGAGTCAGGTTACACCACCGTGCCATGAAGTCAGGTTACACCACCGTGCCACGGAGTCAGGTTACACCACCGTGACATGAAGTCAGGTTACACCACCGTGCCACGGAGTCAGGTTACACCACCGTGACATGGAGTCAGGTTACACCACCGTGACATGGAGTCAGGTTACACCACCGTGACATGGAGTCAGGTTACACCACCGTGACATGGAGTCAGGTTACACCACCGTGACATGGAGTCAGGTTACACCACCGTGACATGGAGTCAGGTTACACCACCGTGACATGGAGTCAGGTTACACCACCGTGCCATGGAGTCAGGTTACACCACCGTGCCATGGAGTCAGGTTACACCACCGTGCCATGGAGTCAGGTTACACCACCGTGCCCCATCTATCCCCACACTGCAGCTTTACTCACGCAGCTGTCTTGTAACCCACCGTAGCAGGAATGTCAGAGACAAAAGAGGAATCAGACAACATTAGGCCTGAAGGGTGTTTTGTCTGTCTGCCTGGCTGCTTGTGTCAAATAGCCTATACAGAGGACCTGTTGCTGTGGACTTGAGGCGGAACACTCATAATAATGCTGTGTAAAAAGCAAACAAGATGAGAGTTGCACTAAAATCGGCCAAATTCTTTCTTTCTAGTTTTATTTAAATTCAGCCACCAACCAGTTCATCGACGTCCGAGGGACAACTATAGACAAAGATACTTTTAAAAAGTGTACGTGTGCATGTCGCCTACCTGAAGTGCGGATGGCCTCCTTGAGCATCCTGGTGTTTTGAGGGCTCCAGGTCCTGTGTTGAGACGAGGACCCCCTCTTCATTCTGCTCTTGGTGTTCAGTCATGGTGTTGGGCCTGAACACACAGACCACACAGTGTTGAGTTGTCATCAGTTATCCACAGGCTGGCTGGCTCAAGGCGTGTGTCATGTGTTCTCACAGAGCTCATACCGATGCATGGACATACCCATTCATCCAGATTCTACAGCAATATACAAGCAAATGTACACAGGTTCATGGAAGCTGTGCACAGGGTCTGGGGAGACTTTCTCATGCTCTTTCATGTTGGACACTGTTGAGCAACCACTTGCGCTCCCCAAACACACGCACACGCACGCACGCACGTGCACACCATTCCACTAACCCACCCACACACGTACACTAGATGATACCGTGACCCTTTTGGGAGAAAGGCAGTAGTTACCACATCCTCTGTATAATCCCAGGTGTGACTGACTGATAATAGCTCCGTGTTCTCTAGAAGCCCATGACTCAGTCTGGCCATTAACCACATGCTGAGTTTCCTACCTATTGTCTCTAGTTGGCATGGTTCATTACATCTGAACCAATTACTTCTCTGTACTGAAAAGCCTCTTCCTGTTGCGGAAGGTCATAGTTCACTGGTTCCCACAGAACTCCCCCAACCTGTCCATTACTAATGCACTGTGGCTAGCCAGTCAAAGTAGATGACGCTGGCGAACAATAGCTTCTTGGTTGCTGTAACTATTCCAGCTGCAAACAGGTGTCTATGATACAGTAAAAGTAAATGAAACAGAAGGGAACTTTTTTAGAATGAAATGCAGATGGGGGGCGGGAACTAAAACAATTAATCATAGCTCCAGATTAGGGAATATAACTGAGGGCATCTTAAATCCCTCTTGACCTAAAGACATCTTTAATATTCCTATAACCTTCACTGGCCGAGAGGGAGCAACTTCAGGCTGGGTATCATCATTTCCAGAAAATGTCACCAAATTCTACGGCCCGTTGGCGTGGACATTGTTTACCCATAATACCCTGTTAAACCCTCCCTTCCCTGAACAGTCGGAAGACCAAGGGACATTTTGTCTCGTCTTCGTGTGACTTGTTGTTTTCAAATTGGACAAACAGAAACTCATCAGGACAGCAGAACTGGAGGACCGGAGTTGTGCACACTTGGTCTGAATGAACAGTGGGGTGAGCACTTTCCCTTAAGTTGCAGAGTGCAGACTGAGTCTCTGTGTGTTCTGTGAATGCAGCTGTCATGGCAACAAAACACACAAAAACAACCTGAAAACGTTGTTTCAAGAATTGGTAGCCAACAAGCTATGGGAAGTTCTTGTCAATGTCAACTTTGGTTATAACAGAATGACCAGAAACAACAACACGAAAATGGCACCAAGTTATCCAAACTAAAAAATGGTTTGTGTGGTTGAGACATCGAGCAATGTTGATCTGAGACGTTTACTAGTCGGAATACTTACAAGAACACATGACCTGTGGAATAGGAATCCAAACTGACCTCTTGGCTCCTTGTCCTGAGTACTCTCACTCTGACTTGGCTTATAACAGTGACATAGGCCACACCATTGTCCATATATGAATGTTAAACGTGAGCCTTCTTCCCTCTCCACCTCCTGCTGATTAGGGCACATCTACAGAGCCATCACAAGACATCCTCCAATCTAATTAACTGTAATCTAGTTAAGCTAGCTGCAGTTTCTAGGACCTCTACTGTTAAAGGGGCACCACACCATTTCTCCTTCACCTCCCGTCTCCTCCCTCGTCTTCTCTAGAGTGACGGGGGAAAGCAAACAAACAGGTCTGAGTCATGGACACAATCTAATATATCGGAGGTTATAGGCTGTTAACGTCAATGACGCTCCAGGTAGAAGTTGCAATCAGCCAAAACAACACAACAACCTCTATATACAGTATATCATGATAGCTAATTACATGATACAGTATAATGATACATACAGATCATGTCATCTTTCATTGATGATGAAGCCATTCATATCATCCATCTTCTGATATGTTAATTGTGACCAATAAAATCCATAAGCAGTTAGCGGTAACCTATGCCTCAAAGTCTCTCTCCTTCTCGGTCTCCCCTCACACCTGGAGAGGCTATGATGTGCTGCTCCCTCTTGATCACAGGTAGTGTCTGGTGGTGTCAGTTTACCTCAGGGTCAGACGGGGCTGAGAGAGGCTGGCCTCAACGAGGATCATTATCAATCTCGGCTATCCTATTCCAGAACAGCTGACGCTTACAAGAGTCAGCAATGTTGGACAAATTGATGTCTTAGCCAAACCATGGGCAATTAATGATCCATAAGAGCATGTATTAAGAAGAACACAGAACGTGATCAACCATAAGTCATCCCGGGTCATACTTCGTGTTTTGTCTTTCAGAGTAACCAAAGGGATGATACTCATGACCCATTACCTTCAGGGGTAGTTATCATTTAACCTCAGGGGGCATTTCTCCTCTCTCATGGTTCACCACAGCAGTGCAAACCAATGGGCTCGTTCAAGCTGAACACCTGCAGTCAGGTGGCCTATTAATTACACGGTTGTGCTTAGTCATGATAAGGGAGGAAGTGGAGTGTGATTTAATAGGGGCCCTAGTACTGTAGCTGCCACCTGCATCTGAAAACGGCATGCTTTGCATAATTGGCTGAAGCTGGGTTGTCATATTGTGGTCCTGATATGGCCTAGTCCCCGATATGGCTACAGACTCCATTCTTATTGGTCACGAGGGCTAGTCCATATTTATACCTGTACATATGGACTAAGATCAGGCAAATTGTGATGCTGGTAGCTGTCTATGAAACCATAACACAAAGGAGGACTTTGGCCTGTGAGATAATGTATCCACGCTGCTACACTACAAGTGGAGACTGTAGACTATGCAGGCACCATGGACCTGTTCTCTGGACCTGTTCTCTCACAAGATAAACATGATGACAATATGAGTAGAGGTTGGTCAATATCCTGTTTGTGAGTTGAATAGCTACTCTACAGAATCAGACAGCATGTGCTTGTATTGCAAGGCCAGATCATTTGCAACATGTTTTGTTTGACACGTCTGCTTGCATTTATACCGTAGCCTACATGTTTTTGTGTTCTGTGTTGTTGTGTCTTGTATGTACCATTCGTCACCACACATAAAGTTCCCTTACAGAAAATAAATAAATAAAAGCTATTTGAAATGAATTTCAAAGAGCTATAATGAGGGCTCCTTCCAAGCAAACGTGAGTGTAGAGGGTGACATCACTGTGCCCCTTCAAATGGCTCTGATTAGGCAGGCTACTGTCTACAGTAAACAAGCGTAGACATGTCGTCACTGACGCTTAGATAGATTTAAAGCCACCCAGTCTAAGATTTCCAGAACTAATTAAATATAACCCTTGGTTTTTGAAGAATATGACTCAAATACGCAAATGGCATTAGTATAACTGTCTACCCTTATTATAACCAAAAAACTTTTTGTAAAACAAGTAGCATTCTGTACCTACATTGTTTACAGTTGTGTTGTCCCTTTGTCAACAAATGAGAGCTTCAAATAATTTTCTGAAACAAATATGTTGTAGGATTGTCACTCCTTGAGGACTAAATATAGAAAGTATAGAGGCTAAAATGTGATACATAAAATAAATGTGATATTTTTTTTGATACAGTTATAAGCCTGTAGGCTGTGATAAAGTAAAACCAAGGTATACAATCATTTGAGGTTATTGGCGGGACTGCTCCAATTGATTTAGAAACTAGGCTAATAACCTGCATATACAGGCTGCCCTACTTCATACCTATGAGGTACGTACATTAGTGCCTACATTCATTATCAACAACTTGTTATGCTTTTGACAACAACTGTCAATAAAAAAATAGACGACAAACTCTAGTGATGAGACTTACGCAATCTTTGCCTTAACGAACAACCTTCCGCCAACGTACCGCTGCACAGGTAGGTTAGTCGTCTTATTTTATTCATCCAAGGTAACGGTCATGTCCTCCGCAAGGTTGAGTTGGTACCAGCCACAGCTTCACATGTCGCAAAGTAGCTATAGCGAAATGTCCATGTGAAAAGAGAAAGTGAATTGCGAAAAATGACACAATTCGAGGCAAAGAGGCATGCTGCGAGACAAGAAACACTGGCTGTGTGTCAACTTGTTGCGCAGGGAATCCGTGAGGTGGGTTGAGAATACACCACCACCGTGTCATGCATGGCTTGGTAAAGCTTTGATCAACGGATTTAAAGTAACCTAATCGTGCGATTACGCTCGGTTGTACTGATCATAATAATAAAACCGAATGCAATTTAAACCTTATATTCCAAGGCAGAACGTAACTGCACCTTTTAACCCTAATGAGTGGTGTAAGCAAAGCACATTAGGCCACCTACAGTAGCCTTTTCAAGTAAAGTAAATCAACTTCAATAATGGCAAAACAACTGATAAATCCATGTATGAGTTCAATCAATTATAAATCAATAAAATGCCAGATAAGTTTCCTGAGTAGGCCTAAGGCCCCCAAATATAACTGTATTTGGTTTGTAACAGTCTGTTAAAAAACGTTATTTTGAATAACACTGCATATTGGTGTTATCTAGCTCCTGCAGGGAGGGCACTGTGCAAAGATCACCGGTGCTGAAAATCCCGCTAATAGCAATTCCATCCTCTTAGGAACTCCATACCATCACTACCATGACATTACAGTGGGGAAAAAAAGTATTTAGTCAGCCACCAATTGTGCAAGTTCTCCCACTTAAAAAGATGAGAGAGGCCTGTAATTTTCATCATAGGTACACGTCAACTATGACAGACAAAATGAGAAAAAATATTCCAGAAAATCACATTGTAGGATTTTTAATGAATTTATTTGCAAATTATGGTGGAAAATAAGTATTTGGTCAATATCAAAAGTTTCTCAATACTTTGTTATATACCCTTTGTTGGCAATGACACAGGTCAAACGTTTTCTGTAAGTCTTCACAAGGTTTTCACACACTGTTGCTGGTATTTTGGCCCATTCCTCCACTGCAGATCTCCTCTAGAGCAGTGATGTTTCTGGGGCTGTCCTTTGACAGCTCTTTGGTCTTGGCCATAGTGGAGTTTGGAGTGTGACTGTTTGAAGTTGTGGACAGGTGTCTCTTTATACTGATAACAAGTTCAAACAGGTGCCATTAATACAGGGAACGAGTGGAGGACAGAGGAGCCTCTTAATGAATAAGTTACAGGTCTGTGAAAGCCAGAAATCTTGCTTGTTTGTAGGTGACCAAATACTTATTTTCCACCATAATTTGCAAATAAATTCATAAAAAATCCTACAATGTGATTTTCTGGAATTTCTTTTCTCAATTTGTCTGTCATAGTTGACGTGTACCTATGATGAAAATTACAGGCCTCTCTCATCTTTTTAAGTGGGAGAACTTGCACAATTGGTGGCTGACTAAATACTTTTTTTCCCCACTGTATTTTACTTTCCATCCTGCTAATATTATTTCCTGCACTGGACCGCTTTCATACTGTTACTGTATTCCTTCTATCCAATTGACTCCTACCAATGCTTATAGGCTAACTGACTAACATAAAACATGAGCTGAGTCTCTGTTTTCCTAAACCAATTACAGTGGGGGAAAAAAGTATTTAGTCAGCCACCAATTGTGCAAGTTCTCCCACTTAAAAAGATGAGGCCTGTAATTTTCATCATAGGTACACATCAACTATGACAGACAAAATGAGAAAAAAAAATCCAGAAAATCACATTGTAGGATTTTTTATGAATTTATTTGCAAATTATGGTGGAAAATAAGTATTTGGTCAATAACAAAAGTTTCTCAATACTTTGTTATATACCCTTTGTTGGCAATGACACAGGTCAAACGTTTTATGTAAGTCTTCACAAGGTTTTCACACACTGTTGCTGGTATTTTGGCCCATTCCTCCATGCAGATTTCCTCTAGAGCAGTGATGTTTTGTGGCTGTCGCTGGGCAACACGGACTAACAACTCCCTCCAAAGATTTTCTATGGGGTTGAGATCTGGAGACTGGCTAGGCCACTCCAGGACCTTGAAATGCTTCTTACGAAGCCACTCCTTCGTTGCCCGGGCGGTGTGTTTGGGATCATTGTCATGCTGAAAGACCCAGCCACGTTTCATCTTCAATGCCCTTGCTGATGGAAGGAGGTTTTCACTCAAAATCTCACGATACATGGCCCCATTCATTCTTTCCTTTACACGGATCAGTCGTCCTGGTCCCTTTGCAGAAAAACAGCCCCAAAGCATGATGTTTACACCCCCATGCTTCACAGTAGGTATGGTGTTCTTTGGATGCAACTCAGCATTCTTTGTCCTCCAAACACGACAAGTTGAGTTTTTACCAAAAGGTTCTATTTTGGTTTCATCTGACCATATGACATTCTCCCAATCCTCTTCTGGATCATCCAAATGCACTCTAGCAAACTTCAGACGGGCCTGGACATGTACTGGCTTAAGCAGGGGGACACGTCTGGCACTGCAGGATTTGAGTCCCTGGCGGCGTAGTGTGTTACTGATGGTAGGCTTTGTTACTTTGGTCCCAGCTCTCTGCAGGTCATTCACTAGGTCCCCCTGTGTGGTTCTGGGATTTTTGCTCACCGTTCTTGTGATCATTTTGACCCCACGGGGTGAGATCTTGCGTGGAGCTCCCAGATCGAGGGAGATTATCAGTGGTCTTGTATGTCTTCCATTTCCTAATAATTGCTCCCACAGTTGATTTCTTCAAACCAAGCTGCTTACCTATTGCAGATTCAGTCTTCCCAGCCTGGTGCAGGTCTACAATTTTGTTTCTGGTGTCCTTTGACAGCTCTTTGGTCTTGGCCATAGTGGAGTTTGGAGTGTGACTGTTTGAGGTTGTGGACAGGTGTCTTTTATACTGATAACAAGTTCAAACAGGTGCCATTAATACAGGTAACGAGTGGAGGACAGAGGAGCCTCTTAAAGAAGAAGTTACAGGTCTGTGAGAGCCATAAATCTTGCATGTTTGTAGGTGACCAAATACTTATTTTCCACCATAATTTGCAAATAAATTCATTAAAAATCCTACAATGTGATTTTCTGGAATTTTTTTTCTCAATTTGTCTGTCATAGTTGATGTGTACCTATCATGAAAATTACAGGCCTCTCTCATCTTTTTAAGTGGGAGAACTTGCACAATTGGTGGCTGACTAAATACTTTTTTCCCCCACTGTATAGGCTAACTGACTAACATGAAACATGAGCTGAGTCTCTGATATCCTTTGACCTTTCTGTTGCCACTGATGCACACACACACCCTTGAGCTCTATTAATCATGGAACAACGTCAGGGGTGAATAAAGTCAACGTAGAGGACAGGCACGGCTTACACCGTGAATACACAACACCTGCCTGTGTGCTGTGAGCATACTAATACTTGTAGAGAAGAGACTAGCATAGACCTTCTTTGCTAGTAGGAGTATAGAAGGTGGATATTCCACAGCTCTGAGGTTCAGGGGAAAAGTGACATCAAGTAAAGAGAAGTTGCATCTCAGTTCAGGGAAGTCATAACACATACCTCCACAGGAGGGGAAATCCCGCCGTTGTTCCATATGTCTGTGGACTGTACAGGACAGTTTCTCCAACCCAAAATACGGCTACTACTGGGTTCAATGGAGAATCTCCATCAAAAGTGCTTTTTAGACCAGGAATGATCTTAATCTGGGTCAGAGAAACCGACCCAAGTATTTCCTCACCAAATAAAGTAAACAGGTAACAGGGCTGACTGACAGTGCAGGTAACGGGGCTGACTGACCTGGCTGCTATCTTCTGGTTGCAGGGAACATGGGGTCGGTGGTGGTGTCGGTGGTCCCGGCCTGTGGCCTCTTCGCCTGGCAGGGCCTCAGGGCTGGCTGCGTAGATAGTGCATCCCATTAACCCCTGCGCTGTCGGCTGCCGCACCCTCGTCGTCGCAGAGCAAGAGGAGCTTCCGCTGCGTACTACCGTGCCGTCCCGCGTTGTCCCTGCCAGTGAGTCTCTACCCTGCTCCTCCTACTCCCAGGCGCCTGCTGTAAAAGCCATTGCCTCAGCACATCTCCACCCCCTCAACACCCTCTCTCCTCTAGCTAACCCCTCTCACCCACCTCCCCCCGGACCTTACGCTCTCCCTCCGCCACTGGGAACACAGGGGATAATCAGATTTCACATTTACACTGAACAAAATCATCCTTGCATAATCTCTCCCCCGCTGTTACAGCAGAATCATCACGTTGTTGCACGCGGAGCACCCTGGATGGGCAGAAGGCACTTGGGGGCATTTAGGAAAATGTCCTAACTGTTGGCTGGGCTGGTTCAGCAGCCATTAAGACAAACTACACATTTGAAAGGTTTACCAAAAGGTGAAAGGTGCATTGAAGTATGGATGAAGTGGGGATAGACAATGAAAATGTTCTCAAAATGTTCTTTGTACTAAGCCTCAAACTTTTAGAAAGCCTTGAATTTCACATTGAGGTAAGTTTATGTAAATTGTTTAGGTCAATGGAGGCTTTTGTTACTGGTGCGTATTATGACATTCTATATGGATAATTTGCATAATACCTACTTCTCAATTATTTGGGAAGATAACCCTCTAGTGGTTATTTGAGCTCATTGCTTTAATACATCCCTGTAAGGGACCAATCAGCAACATCCCAGGGGCCAGTGCTGGTCCTGTAACCAGCTGTTGAGAAACCGTGCCAAGTCAACACACTGTAGTATCATATCTTCATGTATTTGATCATATTAACGGAAGTCTGTTGAGTATTGACATTCAACTTAATGAAGAAGAAGCATTGACACGCATTTGATAAACAAAATAATTTCGCAACATATGCAATAGCTATTATTTAGCTGTCCCACTTCCAACCCCTGATAATGACATGTCAGAATGAAGCAAGACACTCAGATATAACAGATATGATTGTCTTATAAAAAGATTTATTTTTCGCCCAAATGTACAAAGGCAAATTACAGTATTGTATAAAAAAAAAAAGAACTGTGGTGGTAATGCACACTTTCCATAAAGTCCTGAAGGGGAGGATGGAGGAGGAGGAGAGGGATGGAAGGGGTGAGACCACAGGAGACAGGCTTCAACCATAGAAATGAAAACCGTTGTAAACATCCTTACAAGTACCAGTGACTGATACTTTGAGGGTTTCGAGAGAGAGAGAGGCCCGTGAGGGAGGTGAGGAGGGAGACGAGACATGCTCTGGTCATTTAAGATGTCGGAAAGAGTGTCTTTGTTCCCAAGGGATAAAGGATGTTTTTATAAGCACCAATTGAGATGACTGAAGCAACTGCCTTTCTGGAGAAACAAAAAACAACTCAATCAAAGAGTAGCTAACAAAGAAAGGAAGTCCTTCCAAAAATAACACAGAATCAAGAGCTTTTTCCTTTAAGTGGCTGGATAGCAAGTACTCGCTTGTGTGGCTTTATCATACCCCCAAGGCAATATGATTCTTATTCAACCTACTACCAAGTCTAAATCCCTGTCCTCTGGAGCGATGCACTAGTCTCTTCCTCCAGTGTAGTGGAAAGCGGTTCTTACACCACCTGCTAGTGACATGTAGAAATTACACTCCACTGACGCGTCAGACAACATCACAGCGGCCTATATTTCTATTAGATATTAGCTGTACAGGACATCTCAAACACGGTCACATTCAGATATACAGGTCAGAACACCGTTCAATTTAAGAACGCTGACACTCGTGGACAAGAAACTAGCAACACAATGAGACTAATATGTTAACTGTCCTAGTCCTTTACCAGGGGATTCATCACCAAGCTTGCAGTTTCAAGTTAGTGAGATAGAGGTGTATACATGTTCTTCAATACTGTAAAAAACAAAAAACTAAGAAGCTACCTGACAATCGTGATAATGTTCTGGCCAGCAGTATGTTGACTTCTGGAACATTCAACTTTTGTTTCTTACAGGCCTGACCGTCAACAAGCCTTGTTTGTATGGCGGAAGTACCTCTCCCTGAAAATATAAAAAATAAAATATACATCTTTCACTTTTAATGACTGGTTTAGCTTCACTCTCACCGACTCCGTCTCACGCACCGTATGAAGCCTTTTCTATACACTGTACAGCGACTACTTTGTGTGAATAGGAAAGGAGCTGGCTATAAGGTGAATGCACCAATGTGTAAGTGGCTCTGGATAAGAGCGTCTGCTAAATGACGTAAATGTAAATGAGTCTTTTTGCAGGGGAGGACATTGTGTTGTGTTTTAAGTGCTATACCACACCAGAGGTATACTTGCATGGCTCCTGGCTTAAATGGACACAAAAGGTTAAATGAAGCTTCTCAACTCAAGAGTTCATCCAGCATCCCTAGCTCTTCTTCAAAAAGGGTTCTTGAATAAATAACAGGTTAAGAACAACCTAAGATCACTGTGACTGTTTTGAAACAACTTTTGATATACACCCCGTCCTCATCTCCAAAACCCCTACTGCCCCACTGGTCTGATAGATACTACACTCCCCCCTCATGTCCTCCTCTTCCAAGTCAAGGAGGACCTTCGAACCCTCCATCCCATCACTCCTATCCCAGCCTGGTTGTCCTGCCATTCTTTGACCAACCTAGGTCCAGGCAGAGGCTATGATCCCTGCAGTTTGCCTTGGTTTCCACAGCGAGTCCCCTGGTTTCTAATGTCACTGTATCACACATATCTTTGTTTCTCAGAGATCCCAAAGCAGCAGCCCATTAACTAATACCAATCATCATAGTGATAGAATTAATCTTTTGAGAGCAAGCAAGAGGGGGTTGAATGAGGTGAGTGGCAGAGAGGGGGTTGAATGAGGTGAGTGGCAGAGAGGGGGTTGAATGAGGTGAGTGGGAGAGAGGGGGTTGAATGAGGTGAGTGGCAGAGAGGGGGTTGAATGAGGTGAGTGGGAGAGAGGGGGTTGAATGAGGGGAGTGGGAGAGAGGGGGTTGAATGAGGGGAGTGGCAGAGAGGGGGTTGAATGAGGGGAGTGGGAGAGGGGGGTTGAATGAGGGGAGTGGCAGAGAGGGGGTTGAATGAGGGGAGTGGGAGAGAGGGGGTTGAATGAGGGGAGTGGGAGAGAGGGGGTTGAATGAGGTGAGTGGCAGAGAGGGGGTTGAATGAGGTGAGTGGCAGAGAGGGGGTTGAATGAGGTGAGTGGGAGAGAGGGGGTTGAATGAGGTGAGTGGCAGAGAGGGGGGTTGAATGAGGTGAGTGGGAGAGAGGGGGTTGAATGAGGGGAGTGGGAGAGAGGGGGTTGAATGAGGGGAGTGGCAGAGAGGGGGTTGAATGAGGGGAGTGGGAGAGAGGGGGTTGAATGAGGTGAGTGGGAGAGAGGGGGTTGAATGAGGGGAGTGGGAGAGAGGGGGTTGAATGAGGTGAGTGGGAGAGAGGGGGTTGAATGAGGGGAGTGGGAGAGAGGGGGTTGAATGAGGGGAGTGGCAGAGAGGGGGTTGAATGAGGGGAGTGGGAGAGAGGGGGTTGAATGAGGGGAGTGGGAGAGAGGGGGTTGAATGAGGTGAGTGGGAGAGAGGGGGTTGAATGAGGGAGTGGGAGAGAGGGGGTTGAATGAGGGGAGTGGGAGAGAGGGGGTTGAATGAGGTGAGTGGGAGAGAGGGGGTTGAATGAGGGGAGTGGCAGAGAGGGGGTTGAATGAGGGGAGTGGGAGAGAGGGGGTTGAATGAGGGGAGTGGGAGAGAGGGGGTTGAATGAGGTGAGTGGGAGAGAGGGGTTGAATGAGGGAGTGGGAGAGAGGGGGGTTGAATGAGGCGAGTGGGAGAGAGGGGGGTTGAATGAGGTGAGTGGGAGAGAGGGGGTTGAATGAGGGGAGTGGCAGAGAGGGGGTTGAATGAGGGGAGTGGGAGAGAGGGGGTTGAATGAGGTGAGTGGGAGAGAGGGGGTTGAATGAGGTGAGTGGCAGAGAGGGGGTTGAATGAGGGGAGTGGGAGAGAGGGGGTTGAATGAGGGGAGTGGGAGAGAGGGGGTTGAATGAGGGGAGTGGGAGAGAGGGGGTTGAATGAGGGGAGTGGGAGAGAGGGGGTTGAATGAGGGGAGTGGGAGAGAGGGGGTTGAATGAGGGGAGTGGCAGAGAGGGGGTTGAATGAGGGGAGTGGGAGAGAGGGGGTTGAATGAGGGGAGTGGGAGTCAAGACAGGTGATGTTCCTCTACTGAGGGGCTCCCAGCTGTAATGTGACCATGTAACAGTCTCTGGCAGTTGTCACCTGAGGGGCCACCCAGTGATAGGAGGGCCAGACATTGGCCAGGCTTGGTTGAATCAACTGGGGCTCCCCCATTGGCTCAGTGCTGCACTACTGTAATACCAAGGGAAGGGTTCCTAAGGCAAGGATATGTAGGAGTGAAGCGCTGCCCACACAGGTGGTGTTGCTGACGGGATGGGGTCGCTCTGTGAGCTAGCAGCCAGATGTGCGTGGTTGGTTGTGTGTTGTATGGTCGGGCGCCGCTCCTCCCTGGTTCTGCCTTGACTTTACGTTGTGCATCCTTCCTCCTCCTCCTCCTCTGCAATCAGTTGTTTGATACTTCCTCCATGGAAATTGACAGGATAACGAGCTGGTCCATTTGCTGTGCCGATTGAAGGACCAGTACTGTACTGTAGGCTGACAGGTGAAAATGGCCGACCTCTTCAGTAGATGATCCCCAGTGTTCTGAGGTAACAAACAGCTCTACACTTCTGAACAGAAACCATGGTTACAACTGTCCATCAGTCAGTGCAATATTGATCAGACTGAGCCACGGTATGCGTGTGGTTTGGTTGATTCAGTGAAGTAAGACTGGCATATCAAAAACACATTAAAAGGATGGATTGGGAAGTGGGGAGGAATCAAATTAACTGAAAAAAGTCACTCATGCCGTGAAATGAACAATACAAATGTCAGGAAAACACAAAACATGAACTGTATTGAGGTGAATGTGTTCCCTTCACACAATAATTATGTCTATCCCTGAAAAGTGAACCAAGAGGTGGTTAAGTGAGCAAATGTCTGAGGGAGGAGAAAACAAACCCTTCAACACCTATAGAAGTCTGAAGAGGTTGAGCAGCTCCCCTCAAGCTTCATCTCACCACACACAGTAAACCTACTAATGACAATAGTCAGGATATACTGGCACATTGCGTACAACAGGCCAACGACAGCAAGTTCAAACATTTCAACATGATTCACTTGTTTAGTTTTGTCAGTCTTTATTTTAGTTTGACCCCTCCCCCATCATCCCTCCAGCCACCCAACCCCCTGCCCCGTTCTGCAAGGGACAAAAAAATTACTAAGCAGTCAAAACACCTTTTCAGCTTTTCAGGCAGTCAGTTGGTCTATTTTTGCATGTGTTTGTTCATCAACAGTGCAAAGACCGATAGATATCAGCGGTGGGGTGCACGTGGGCAGAGAGTGATGGCTTTGAACCTTGGGTGTGGTCAGTCCTAGTCCACGGTGGGGCCGGAGGGAACCGAGGAAGAGAGATGCTGCTAGGAGAAGAAGAATAAAAATCTGCCGGACATTCAGGCAGAGAACTAAAAATATAGAAACACCATTCAACTGATGTCTAAAATGGACTCGGAGCCGAGGGCTTCCTCATGTGAGCCAGTCACATGAATCTTTGCAGGGTGGTGAGGTGCCGGTCACGTCTCCCTGTGGCAATGACACAAAAGAGACAGAAAACGGTTGGTTTAATTCACGTTCAAAACCATGTTCAAGACATGTAGATTACCCAATATAATGATTAGTATCACTACTATGGTAAATTACAATATTAGTTCAAAATGTAAAATCGCTAAAATATTTAAATGCAGTTGTTTTGACCACTGTGATGTCTACTTGAGTGACATTTTACACTTGAATAGCAAGCTGAGGAGCAAAATACAGAAGTCCAGAGGTCCAGAAACAAGGCAGAGCTCTGCCACTAGAGGTCAGGGCAGCCTGTGATAACAGAGCTCTGCCACTAGAGGTCAGGGCAGCCTGTGATAACACGGTGGATCCCACTGCGGACACCACGTCTTTTACCACAGTATCACCACTGTGATTCACTGGGCTCTGCTGCTGTCCTACCTGATTAGGATGAACAACTGAACTGAAGGCATAAGAGCTGGTGCTGCTGCATACAAAGGCTTCTAGCTAGCACAGTCTGGCCTATATCGAAGTATATTCCCAGGGAGCTGTGTATCAGACTGTTATACAGTAGTACTAAGTATTTTCCCAGGGAGCTGTGTATCAGACTGTTATACAGTAGTACTAAGTATTTTCCCAGGGAGCTGTGTATCAGACTGTTATACAGTAGTACTAAGTATTTTCCCAGGGAGCTGTGTATCAGACTGTTATACAGTAGTACTAAGTATTTTCCCAGAGAGCTGTGTATCAGACTGTTATACAGTAGTACTAAGTATTTTCCCAGAGAGCTGTGTATCAGACTGTTATACAGTAGTACTAAGTATTTTCCCAGGGAGCTGTGTATCAGACTGTTATACAGGACAGTAGTACTAAGTATTTTCCCAGGGAGCTGTGTATCAGACTGTTATACAGGACAGTAGTACTACGTATTTTCCCAGGGAGCTGTGTATCAGACTGTTATACAGGACAGTAGTACTAAGTATTTTCCCAGGGAGCTGTGTATCAGACTGTTATACAGGACAGTAGTACTAAGTATTTTCCCAGGGAGCTGTGTATCAGACTGTTATACAGGACAGTAGTACTAAGTATTTTCCCAGGGAGCTGTGTATCAGACTGTTATACAGGACAGTAGTACTAAGTATTTTCCCAGGGAGCTGTGTATCAGACTGTTATACAGTAGTACTAAGTATTTTCCCAGGGAGCTGTGTATCAGACTGTTATACAGGACAGTAGCACTAAGTATTTTCCCAGGGAGCTGTGTATCAGACTGTTATACAGGACAGTAGTACTAAGTATTTTCCCAGGGAGCTGTGTATCAGACTGTTATACAGGACAGTAGTACTAAGTATTTTCCCAGGGAGCTGTGTATCAGACTGTTATACAGGACAGTAGTACTAAGTATTTTCCCAGGGAGCTGTGTATCAGACTGTTATACAGGACAGTAGTACTAAGTATTTTCCCAGAGAGCTGTGTATCAGACTGTTATACAGGACAGTAGTACTAAGTATTTTCCCAGGGAGCTGTGTATCAGACTGTTATACAGGACAGTAGTACTAAGTATTTTCCCAGGGAGCTGTGTATCAGACTGTTATACAGTAGTACTAAGTATTTTCCAGGGAGCTGTGTATCAGACTGTTATACAGGACAGTAGTACTAAGTATTTTCCCAGGGAGCTGTGTATCAGACTGTTATACAGGACAGTAGTACTAAGTATTTTCCCAGAGAGCTGTGTATCAGACTGTTATACAGTAGTACTAAGTATTTTCCCAGGGAGCTGTGTATCAGACTGTTATACAGGACAGTAGTACTAAGTATTTTCCCAGAGAGCTGTGTATCAGACTGTTATACAGGACAGTAGTACTAAGTATTTTCCCAGGGAGCTGTGTATCAGACTGTTATACAGGACAGTAGTACTAAGTATTTTCCCAGGGAGCTGTGTATCAGACTGTTATACAGGACAGTAGTACTAAGTATTTTCCCAGGGAGCTGTGTATCAGACTGTTATACAGGACAGTAGCACTAAGTATTTTCCCAGGGAGCTGTGTATCAGACTGTTATACAGGACAGTAGTACTAAGTATTTTCCCAGGGAGCTGTGTATCAGACTGTTATACAGGACAGTAGTACTAAGTATTTTCCCAGGGAGCTGTGTATCAGACTGTTATACAGTAGTACTAAGTATTTTTCCAGGGAGCTGTGTATCAGACTGTTATACAGGACAGTAGTACTAAGTATTTTCCCAGGGAGCTGTGTATCAGACTGTTATACAGGACAGTAGTACTAAGTATTTTCCCAGAGAGCTGTGTATCAGACTGTTATACAGTAGTACTAAGTATTTTCCCAGGGAGCTGTGTATCAGACTGTTATACAGGACAGTAGTACTAAGTATTTTCCCAGAGAGCTGTGTATCAGACTGTTATACAGGACAGTAGTACTAAGTATTTTCCCAGGGAGCTGTGTATCAGACTGTTATACAGTAGTACTAAGTATTTTCCCAGGGAGCTGTGTATCAGACTGTTATACAGTAGTACTAAGTATTTTCCCAGGGAGCTGTGTATCAGACTGTTATACAGGACAGTAGTACTAAGTATTTTCCCAGGGAGCTGTGTATCAGACTGTTATACAGTAGTACTAAGTATTTTCCCAGAGAGCTGTGTATCAGACTGTTATACAGGACAGTAGTACTAAGTATTTTCCCAGGGAGCTGTGTATCAGACTGTTATACAGGACAGTAGTACTAAGTATTTTCCCAGAGAGCTGTGTATCAGACTGTTATACAGGACAGTAGTACTAAGTATTTTCCCAGGGAGCTGTGTATCAGACTGTTATACAGGACAGTAGTACTAAGTATTTTCCCAGGGAGCTGTGTATCAGACTGTTATACAGTAGTACTAAGTATTTTCCCAGGGAGCTGTGTATCAGACTGTTATACAGGACAGTAGTACTAAGTCAGTGCGATGGTAAAGAAGGAAAGCATCATTTATCATATGCAATGAAGCATAGAAGCTATGGGTTGTCAAAGTACTGCATGTCTACATCTTTTCCTCCCACGCTTTCTGTCCAAAAGGCCACATCTGACCCCAGCGCCTGTCTGTCTGTCTGACCCCAGTGTCTGTCTGTCTGTCTGTCTGTCTGTCTGACCCCAGTGTCTGTCTGTCTGTCTGACCCCATTGTCTGTCTGTCTGTCTGTCTAGGGGCTTTACCGTTTTCATCTCCGCGCCGGGGGGTAGAGGGAAGGGGCTGCGGCTTGCTGACTGGCAACAATAGCTGATGACGAGAGACCTGTGCGAGGTGGAAAATGTATGTACATCAGTCAGGGTTGGTACATCAGTCAGGGTTGGTACATCAGTCAGGGTTGGTACATCAGTCAGGGTTGGTACATCAGTCAGGGTTGGTACATCAGTCAGGGTTGGTACATCAGTCAGGGTTGGTACATCAGTCAGGGTTAGTACATCAGTCAGGGTTTCTGAGAACCCCGCCAGTCATAACAGTGAGAGTGGTGATTGGCTGAGGCTGACCTGTGGTGCAGGACAGATCATACTGGCCCGAGAGCAGCGGGTAGCCCAGGTGGTGATGGGAGGGCATGATGCGCTGGGAGGGCGAGGAGCGTGGCCGCTCCATGTCCCTCTCTCGTTCCCTCTCCCCGCCAGTCCTCTCTCCCCTGTCCCTCTCATGGGACGGCTTGTCGCCCACTGTGGGGGACTTGCTCTTGTACTGGCTGGCGTGCTGCTGCAGGATGTCCAGGGCCTTGGAGTCCACCGCTTTGCTGCTCACCGTGGGGCTGGCGCGCGACTTGTCACCTCCCCTCGCCTCCTCCTCACCTCCGGCCATCTTGCCGCCGTAAGGTGAGAACGGGTAGCCTGCGGGCAGGTAGGGGGAACCTAACAGGGGGGGGGACAGGTCATTGTGTTAATTCCATTTATGGCTTAATATTTAAAACATTGTATAGTGTATAGAGATTTTTTGGGCAAATGCGCTTTCCCCCAAGTGGTTCCTTTCTATACCAATAGTTGATCTGGTTACCTGGGTAGTTGTGCATCATGACCGTGGGCATGCCTCTGTACCCGGGGTGGCTGGGGTCATAGCCCTGCCCATAAGGGTAACCATGCATGTAGGGCATGTATCCCTGATGCTGCGCCAGGGCCGAGGAGAACTGCATGTGGGCATTGGCGCGAGGGTCTTTGCCCATGGCCCGGTGGTCCTCAGTGGAAGACGTTCGGGGGTCTGTGCCCTCTTTGGGACCAGCGCCATCCTCCTCTTTGGGACCACCACTCTCCTTGGGCCTGCTGGGCCTGTCATCCTTTCCTTTACGGTCCCGCTCTCGCTCTCTGTCTCGCTCGTCTTTCCACCGCGGTGGTTGTTGCTGCTGGAGCTCGTCCTCCTGCTGGGTCTGCTTGGGGTGACAGAAGGTGGGAAGGAGTTAACTCAGGGCTTCCTCTCCCAAACAACTACACAACTCTCTAGAAGGGCTACAAGTGATCTAAACATGATCTAAAATTAACGTCAATCACCACATTACACTGCATTAATTCACATAAAATATGTACAAATAATAGAATATAAGAACACATACAAGTATGAAATATAATAGTTTTTTATTTTTACCTGTCTGTACCACATGGCTTGTTCTATCCCCGCTCTGGTGTCCAGTCCTGGCTTGGAGTCCTCCTTCCCATGGTGCCCCCCTTCGCTCAGCTTCATCTTCAGCCCCTCGGACTTGGATACCTCTCCTTTCAGGCCTGTGGCAGAGGCCTTGGAGGGCTCCGAGGGAGAGTCTCTGGTCTTACCCTGGTTCTGTTGGGTCTTGTTGGCCAGGCTGTCTGTTTTGCTGGGCGCCTTTGAGAGAGTGGGTGGCCCAGAGGCCTTCTGCTTCCACTCCTCCTTCATGGAGGCCTCGCGTTCCTTCATGGCCGCCACGTCAGAGCTCTTCTTCTCCGCCACTGCCGCCCGGTGCTGCTCGGAGAGCACCTGGCGCTGGCGCTCCTCGTACTGCTGCCGGTAGGCCGGGTTGGTGTTGAGCAGGTGGTTGTGGTAGGCCTGGTCCGGGTGGTAGGCGTACGGGGGAACGTAGGCGTACTGGTTGTAGTAGAGAGGCTGCATGTACATGTTGGAGCGCTGTTGAATGACTGACTGCTGCTGCTGTTGTTGTTGTTGTTGTTGTTGATGATGATGTTGTTGTTGACTGGAGGCGTTCATCTCGAGTTTGCGCTCTTCGTGAGGCTCCACTTTGACCTTGTCCTCCACATGCTCCTGGTCGTCCTCACGCTTCACTTTCACCACCGGACTTTCGCTGTGCGGCATGCCCGGGTTGGCGGCACCGGGGCTGGGGCAGGTGTAGTTGGGTGAGTAGTAGGCCTCGTAGCCGGCGTAGTACGGAGACTCCTTGTTGGGCGTCTGGTTGGGGAACAGGGCTTTCTTGGCTCCTTCTCTGATGCCTTGGTCCTCCACCTTGACCTTCACCCCTTCCACTAGTCTGCCCTCGCCGTCCTCCCCTGCGTCTGAGATGTCCGAGTACGCCGGGCTGTTGGTCTTGACCGAGGAGTTGTCGGCTCCGCCACCATTCTGGGTGACCACGTGGAGGGGCGTGAGGGGCTGAGGCATTCCCGTGCCGTCTATCCGGCTGGCCACCCCTATGGACAGACTGGGGGCGTTGTCGGTGAAGCTGTAGATCTTATCCGCCTCGGCCTTGATGCTTGCCAGACGGCTCTGGTGGGGGTCCGAGGAACCGTTAAGGAGCCCGTCTCCTTTGCCCGGCTCCGAGGACTCAGAGTAGGGGCTCTTGCCCTCCTCTGGTTTCCCCCCTTTCCCCAGAGGCTTGGGACTGTCTGCCTCCTTCCCACTCTCTTTCTTCTTCTTCTCCTTCTTCTTCTTCTCTTTTGAAGCACCGGAAGCAGGGTTCAGAGCGGCAGGGTCTCCCATCGCGGCGGGGGGTTTGGGGGGCTGGGCGCCCTTCATCTGGGGGCTTTTGGGGACACCCTGCATCATAGGGGGCATCCCTAAGGAGGCATTGGGGTTCCCCCCTGCAGGGAAAGAGGAGGCCTGCAGGGAGTAGAGCTGCTGGGAGGCTAAGCTCCCTGGGGGTACGGGCCGGGATGATGACTTCATGTTCTTCTGAGAAGGTTTGTCGGTCTTGGACTTTTTGTGAGACTTGGACTTTTCCATGCCGTCATTGCTGGCCTCGTCGGTGAGACAGGGCGCGTCGTCGCAGCCTTCCATTGGCGTGCCGCTTGCTTCAGGGTCAGCGTCACCACCCTTCTTTTTACTCTGTTTGGAACTAAACTTGCCCGGGGAAGGGGACGGACTCTGGCAGTCAAAACCCCTGCCTTTGGGGGTGACGGACCGTGCAGGAGACAGGCAGCCTTTGTGAGAGCTGGAGGCCCCGTTGCAGTTCCCCGGCTCAGGGTGAAGCGTGGAGTCCTCCCCGTACTCACTGTCCCCATCCAGGTCCAGCTTGATGTCCTCGTCGTCGTTGTGGGCACGTGCCTGGTGGTACTTGAGTCCGTTGATGTGCTTGTACTTCTTGTTGCAGCCGGGGTGCGGGCAGTCGATGAGGACCGGCGAGGGGCAGTTGCGGTCGAGCGTCGGGGGCTGGGGCTCAGTTTTAACAGAGGGGACGGGGGGAAGGATTGGAGGAGGCACCCCTCCTCCTCCGCTGTTGGAGTTGGTGCGCATGCGCTTGTTGCCTTTGGTGTCCTCAGAGCTGGAGTTGGGCTCCATGTCGGAGGCGGGTTTGGACTTGCGCTTGCTGGCTGACGAGGGGCTGGCCTTGACGTCCTCTGTGTTGCTGTTGGGCGGCGTGCGGCGCTCTGACGACGTCTGGCTGCCCCGCCGGCCCTTGCTGTTGTTGTTGTTGGCAGCACGCGTCTTGGTGGTGCCGCTGCCCTTGTTGTCCGAGGAGTTGCTGTTCTCGTTGACGGGTGTGTTGCTGTTGGGTCTCATCCTCTTGCCCCGGCCCTTCCTCATCTCCAAGTCACTGGTGGGGGACTCACAGAACCTGAGCAGACAAGAGGACGTAGACGTTAGCAAAATTACATTATGCATGCCAAAAACTAAATGTCATTTAAAAAGGGTTGACTGACAGAAATGTAGGCAGAATACAAAATTACACTAAATAGCTAGGTTCCATCCAATTTGCAACAGATTTTGATGAAAATATTTTAAGATCGCCATAAAACAATATGCGCATTTACCACCAGAGATGCGTTTCCATCAAAATGACTTGTTGCGGATAAAAGGCTGTGCGTGATGACATAGTGCACATAAAAATAACTTTTGTCACAAAAACTGTTGGTTATATAGCGAGCGTGCCCACTCTGACTTTGGCACGTGCACTTTACCCAACAGTGTGGGTCGGCTACCTACATTATGAGATTATTATTTGTATTTGTCAAAACGGCAGCCAAGCATCGATCATCATGTCATCAGAATAAGACCCTTGATATTTATTGGAAAGGAGCATCAACCTTTTCACCTTGCACTTTCACCACCCTGTGAAGTTCATCATCATTTTAAATTCATCTGTAGCCTAATAAACGGCATGCTTTCCCGAGTCGTAATGGGAGGACCACACAACATACGTTTATTTCGATATGATGGTTATTACATAAATATTTGCGCATAAAGGCGTATCCACCGCCATTTCTCGCATAATCAATTTTACCGACACAAAAAGACTCCACCATGTCGAGTGAACAAATAGTCTGTCGCCGTTTATAAAATTGTACCGGCACATCCTGTTTCCATCAGCCCGGTTGTGAATTTTTTCATGCGTCAGGTAATTCAATCGCATTAAATGTTTGGATGGAAACCTGGTTAATGATATGCTCCAAAGTAATGCTCAAATTCTACATTTCTAGATAAGACAACATTAAATTGGGTCTGTAACATCAAGCCTTACACAAAAAATATAGGGTGAAATTCCTTTTCTGTTTTTTATTTTAACCAAATAATGAGTGAACATTAGTTGCAGAAGAAAGAGTGAACATCTACACTATATATTTGAAAGTATGTGGACACCCCTTCAAATTAGTGGATTTTGGCTATTTCCGCCACACCCGTTGCTGACAGGTATATAAAATCGAGCACACAGCCATGTAATCTCCATAGACAAACATTGGCAGTAGAATGGCCTAACTGAAGAGCTCAGTGACTTTCAACGTGACACCATCATAGGATGCCACCTTTCCAACAAGTCAGTTTGTCAAATTTCTGCCCAGCTAGAGCTGCCCCGGTCAACTGTAAGTGCTGTTATTGTGAAGTAGAAACGTCTAGGAGCAACAACGGCTCAGCCGCGAAGTGGTAGGCCACACAAGCTCACAGAACGGGACCGCCGAGTGCTGAAGCGCGTAAAAAAGGTTGCAACGCTCACTACAGAGTTCCAAACTGCCTCTGGAAGCAACGTCAGCACAATAACTGTTCGTTGGGAGCTTCACGAAATGGGTTTCCATGGCCGTGCAGCCGCACACAAGCCTAAGATCACCATGCACAATGGCAAGCGTCGGCTGGAGTGGTGTAAAGCTCGCCGCCATTGGACTCTGGAGCAGTGGAAACACGTTCTCTGGAGTGATGAATCACGGTTCACCATCTGACAGTCCAACGTCCTTTGCATATACTCCAGAATGTTATGAAGAGTGATCAGATGAATTGCAATTAATTGCAAAGTCCCTCTTTGCCATGAAAATGAACTTAACCCCCCCAAAATATCTCCACTGCATTTCAGCCCTGCCACAAAAGGACCAGCTGACATCATGTCAGTGATTCTCTCCTTAACACAGATGAGAGTGTTGACGAGGACAAGGCTGGAGATCACTCTGTCATGCTGATTGAGTTAGAATAACAGACTGGAAGCTTTAAAAGGAGGGTGGTGCTTGAAATCATTGTTCTTCCTCTGTTAACCATGGTTACCTGCAAGGAAACACGTGCCGTCATCACAAAAAGGGCTTCACTGGCAAGGATATTGCTGCTACTAAGATTGCACCTAAATCAACCATTTATCGGATCATCAAGAACTTCAAGGAGAGAGGTTCAATTGTTGTGAAGAAGGCTTCAGGGCACCCAAGAAAGTCCAGCAAGCGCCAGGACCGTCTCCTAAAGTTGATTCAGCTGCAGGATCGGGGCACCACCAGTGCAGAGCTTGCTCAGGAATGGCAGCAGGCAGGTGTGAGTGCATCTGCACGCACAGTGAGGCGAAGACTTTTGGAGGATGGCCCTGGTGTCAAGAAGGGCACTTCTCTCCAGGAAAAACTTCAGGGACAGACTCATATTATGCAAAAGGTACAGGGATTGGACTGCTGAGGACTGGGGTAAAGTCATTTTCTCTGATGAATCCCCTTTCCGATAGTTTGGGGCATCCGGAAAAAAGCTTGTCCGGAGAAGACAAGGTGAGCGCTACCATCAGTCCTGTGTCATGTCAACAGTAAAGCATCCTGAGACCATTCATGTGTGGGGTTGCTTCTCAGCCAAGGGAGTGGGCTCACTCACAATTTTGCCTAATAACACAGCCATGAATAAAGAATGGTACCAACACATCCTCCGAGAGCAACTTCTCCCAACCATCCAAGAACAGTTTGGTGACAAACAATGCCTTTTACAGCATGATGGAGCACCTTGCCATAAGGCAAAAGTGATAACTAAGTGGCTCGCGGAACAAAACATCAACATTTTGGGTCCATGGCCAGGAAACTCCCCAGACCTTAATCTCATTGAGAACTTGTGGTCAATCCTCAAGAGGCGGGTGGACAAACAGAAACCCACAAATTCTGACAAACTCCAAGCATTGATTATGCAAGAATGGGCTGCCATCAGTCAGGATGTGGCCCAGAAGTTAATTGACAGCATGCCAAGGCGGATTGCAGAGGTTTTGAAAAAGAAGGGTCAACACTGCAAATATTGACTCTTTGCATAAACGTAATGTAATTGTCAATAAAAGCCTTTGACACGTATGGAATGCTTGTAATTATACTTCAGTATACCATAGTAACAAATGACAAAACATATCTAAAAACACTGAAGCAGCAAACTTTGTGAAGACCAATACTTGTGTCATTCTCAAAACTTTTGACCACGACTGTACAATGACATTCTAGACAATTCTGTGCTTCCAACTTTGTGGCAACAGTTTGGGGAAGGCCCTTTCCTGTTTCAAAATGACAATGCACTGTGCACAAAGCGAGGTCCATACAGAAATGGTTTGTCGAGATCGGTGTGGAAGAACTTGACTGGCCTGCACAGAGCCCTGACCTTAACCCCATCGAACACCTTTGGGATGAATTGGAACGCCGACTGCGAGCCAGACCTAATCGCCCTACATCAGTGCCCGACCTCACTAATGCTCGTGGCTGAATGGAAGCAAGTCCCCACAGCAATGTTCCAACATCTAGTGGCAAGCCTTCCCCGAATAGTGGAGGATGTTATAGTAGCAAAGAGGGGACCAACTCCATATTAATGCCCATACCTTTGGTCATGTAGTGTACCTGCCTGGCAAATAATAAGTGGCATAATTCCCATCCCTAAAATAGAGTTGGGCCCCATGTCTCTTTGATAATAATGTAATTATCCCAGCAGTGAAGGTTAACAGTCTGTGACAAAGACACCGGTGCCCGGGATGACTCAGAACTTCCCCCCTCCAACCACTCCAAACTATTTCACCAGCAGCAGGGGATGAGAGTAAATCCGTAGGCCCACGGAGATGGAGGAATACAGACTCATTACTCATCGTGGAGCTGGAGAGAAGGTGGATTTGGTTTCCTGAAAGTTTGTTGAGCTGTTACTTTGCTGAGAGCCTTCAAATCAAACTGTCACAGTAAGCCCAGCTACAATGCATTTCTGAAAGCCAGTCTGTCGCAGGATAAAAGTGATAGAACACACTGTCATTCTCCCACGTCTCCTAGTACACAGTGAGACGTTTTGACTAAAGGTGGATGTGGCTGTGCAGAGCTTGAGTGGTATGGTCTTATCAAAAAATTTAAGCTAAACTCTCTGCGGTAGTTCAATGAGATGGGGATTCCAGGAATTAAAGAGCATGAGAAAATGAGCCAGTGCTGAGACAATGCTGCTGATAGGCGTTCTGGTCCCACCACGGCACTGGAGAATGTGATACAGTGTTGGGAAAAGCTATTAGCGCAATAATTGGATCCGGCAATCTGGCTTGGTGGACGATTCTATTTCTATCACGTCCTCTCGGGACGTCAGCAGTTTGCAGAACGTATCACCGAGCCCAAGATAAAGACTACAGTGGATAGGCAAGCACTGCTGCCCCCCTAGAGACAGGAGGTGAGGACTGACATCCAACAGCTAGCGTGATATAGATGGCAGATGGGCAGATTCATATCGGAGGAAAGGTGAGAGACCAAGTGCTAGAAGGGTAGATTATTTGTTTTAAATTGAGTATCTGATGTTTGATGGCCCCTGGTAATGCTCTTGTTTGACATCAAACACTACTAAGTACATGACTTATGGTACTGTGGAAAGATTATGGCCAGCGACCATTTTTCAATTACAATTCAGTATACGGAAGCCGTATGCCTAACGCCGATACCCGATTTCAAAATGTTCAGTTGAATCCAATGAATGTTTAAAAGAGACAAAGTACCTAAAAATATGAACAGTCTAGAATGAAAGTGGAGAGAACTAATAAATGGTGGCGATGTGCTTACCTGGGAGGTGCCCAATCGTGTCGAGTACAGTCCAACAGGGTGCCGACGTAGCTCTTGTTTCTCCAGGTCACATTCACCACCAGCATGCCTGTGGGAAAACAACACCAAAAAGTCTTCATTTTTCATTGACAAGAGTCACGAGACTACTATACATCTGGACTAATGCTCTCACAACACCACCAAAGGGCTAAGGCAGAATAGAACGGTTGCTCCATCATTAAGAATGACCTCACGTTGTATTCTTCAACTAACCGGGGCCACTGCAACAGATCAGACAGGGGTTCCTGGGCATACTCTCAGAGCAGCCTCCCTATTATAATGTGTCAGTTCTCCATTACTGCTGTCTATTATAATGTGTGTCAGTTCTCCATTACTGCTGTCTATTATAATGTGTCAGTTCTCCATTACTGCTGTCTATTATAATGTGTCAGTTCTCCATTACTGCTGTCTATTATAATGTGTCAGTTCTCCATTACTGCTGTCTATTATAATGTGTCAGTTCCCCATTACTGCTGTCTATTATAATGTGTCAGTTCTCCATTACTGCTGTCTATTATAATGTGTCAGTTCTCCATTACTGCTGTCTATTATAATGTGTCAGTTCTCCATTACTGCTGTCTATTATAATGTGTCAGTTCTCCATTACTGCTGTCTATTATAATGTGTCAGTTCTCCATTACTGCTGTCTATTATAATGTGTCAGTTCTCCATTACTGCTGTCTATTATAATGTGTCAGTTCTCCATTACTGCTGTCTATTATAATGTGTCAGTTCTCCATTACTGCTGTCTATTATAATGTGTCAGTTCTCCATTACTGCTGTCTATTATAATGTGTCAGTTCCCCATTACTGCTGTCTATTATAACGTGTCAGTTCTCCATTACTGCTGTCTATTATAATGTGTCAGTTCTCCATTACTGCTGTCTATTATGTGTCAGTTCTCCATTACTGCTGTCTATTATAATGTGTCAGTTCTCCATTACTGCTGTCTATTATAATGTGTCAGTTCTCCATTACTGCTGTCTATTATAATGTGTCAGTTCTCCATTACTGCTGTCTATTATAATGTGTCAGTTCTCCATTACTGCTGTCTATTATAATGTGTCAGTTCTCCATTACTGCGGTCTATTATAATGTGTCAGTTCTCCATTATTCGGTAGCACCGAGGGTTCCTTCTTATTTGTATGTAAAATGATTTGCTGTCCTCCATCTTAACTTTGCTACCAAGCAACAGACTAAAAAAAAAACATATGACGCCTTTGCTTTAGTGATGGCTCTGTAGTTCATATTCAGCCTGCGGGTTTAACGATCCAGCCGAGCTTAATGATTCTGCTAGGAGCCCTTAGCGGAGTGCCAGAGCAAAGATATTGTTAAATGAATGTCTGATGTTCTGGGCATCAGCAGCCAGCGCCGCAAGAGAGAAGCTGGAACCCGATACAGGAATATCCTCCACTTTGCTGGTATGGGGCCGACTGTGGGGCCGACTAGGGGGCCGACTAGGGGGCCGACTGTGGGGCCGACTAGGGGGCCGACTGTGGGGCCGAATAGGGGGCCGACTGTGGGGGCCGACTGGCGTTAAGTTGGCAGTATTCAGAACTAGTAGAATTTCTAGGCATGCATGGCCAGGCTAGGAGATATATGACCTGGCATGTTAAATCCAAGTTTAGCTTGAGGTGAGATCATCCAATGGGATGACTGGCCTAGATCACACACAGTGGTGGAAATCACAGATCAGTTTGGAGGATAACAAGATACACCAACACTGATAGGTTAGGAAGTCTGCCTTACAGGTATAGGCTATACTTCCCTCCCTAACTTTGTTGCTCTTCTTCAATGACCACGCATAAAAGAAAAACATGCAGTAACTGTTTAAGGCTGATCATAATATACGACACACAGACTGATCTAAAGCTGATGAGGATTTATGACAGGTGATAACTTGCAAGGAAAGTCATTCTTTTTCTCAGACAAATTCAATAATAAAAGCACCTACCAAAAAGCATAGGGTTGCAGACGAGAGCAAGTAGTCTCCCGGTTTAACAGCAGCCTAGATGTATTACCCCATACCCAGCCCAGCCCCGCCCGGTGACCTCAGCATGCCATCTCAGCACTGCAGTAGAAACTGGAGTCTGCAGTGAAGTAACTTGTCTAATAGCACAAGAATGCTGGCTGGCAGCTTCCATTCCTGCCCGTATTTTATTAGCTCAGGAAACGTCTCTTTCTCCCCCGCTCTGTCTCCCTCTCCCTTTCCTGTGTCGACCCCCGTCCCCTCCAGCTTCTCTTCCCCAGTTCAGGTGTTGTTTGTCTTTCTGCTGCAGGACTGCCTCTGTGAGTGTATAAGGCATTTATACACAAGTTTACAGGAAACTGGAAAGCATTGTGATGGCCGGGTCATTGAGTTGGGCCTCCCTCTCTCCCTCTCTCCCCTAATGCAAAATGATACTGCCAGCCAATCCTGGCTGAATAGGAAAAAGCAACTGAACAGCTATCTTACACAGCAACATCTATGTTGTCTTTGGCATTTGGTCAGCTTTTAGCTCACTAAGTGAGTATGCGCTGTGCTCCAATATTGGCAGAATTTGTGTGCGCGTGTTAATACGTATTAAAATAAAAAAATTGTCATTGAAATACTGAAATGTAAACTGTACAGCTAATCAGTTTAGGAGAGGGGTTTATTGTAGCCATGTCGCAATGCCAATATCAGCAAACAAAGACATCATACGACATAACAAATTAAGCAGATTATTTCAACAGTTAAGAATGCAGTTACAAACTGACAAAGGCTGAAATCCAGAATGTTTTTGTAGCTTGTTATCTGTTTATTCACAGGGGTGATCTCTCTGTGTAGGCTCTGGACTTGTTTGCACGTGATCTCTCTGTGTAGTCTCTGGACTTGTTTGCGCGTGATCTCTCTGTGTATTCTGTGGACTTGTTTGCGCGTGATCTCTCTGTGTAGTCTCTGGACCTGTTTGCACGTGATCTCTCTGTGTAGTCTCTGGACTTGTTTGCGGTAAAACGACCAGACGGGGTCAGTAAGAAAAACAAGGCCAACCTTTTGAAATGAGAGTTCAGTGGGGGAAGCAGGCAGAGATATCAGCGGTAGCACTTCCTCCACCCCATCTCCCACTTTCTCTCACTCCTCCCCCCACCATCTCCCCTTCCCTCCCTCCCCCCTTTCTATTAACCTCATTAGGGTCGCCTGAGCCAAGTGATTGAAATCAACATTAATGAGAACGATTGGCCTGTAATTTCCTCTCAGTTCCACTGAGCAACAAATGGCGCCCCTGTCCCTGAACCCTCCACCACTGGACTCCTTGGTTCCTGTATACTATTAATGAATAAGACCCTAATGGCAGAGAATATCAGTCAGGGGGTTGTTCCTGGCTGCATGGGTCAGCGGCTCCCAGGTCTCCACTGACGTGTTTCATTAGGTTACTGGGAGCTCCATATTCAGCTCCCCTGCAGCTGGTCAAGTCTGCAGGCCACAGGGCCACGGCCGACCCCTGACCTCTCCTACTCAACACGCCTCTAACCGCTTCTCAGCATTCTCCGACCGCGATTATGAAGGTTTAAAGCTAATAGAAGTCCTTTAGGTACCTCAGATTTCTCCTGCTCCACACATCTCAGTGGTTTTGGCCTTTTTCTCTGACCATTCCAATTAAAAAGGGGCAATCTGCAGTTGAAACAACAACAAAGTGGACACCCCGCCACTTGTTTTGCCCCTTTCAAGGTTCAGCTCTAATATGAGTTTGTTACAATCTCTTTAACTGCTACAAATGTAGCTAAGACAAATATGAAAGATCATGTCACTGAAATAAGAGAAGGTTGAAGACATTTGTCAATGTACATCATTCGCCAACAGTTTTAATTAAAAGTTTAGGTTGTTAAGAGAAAAGGTTGTGTAAAATTGCTTTAATAATCCTGCTAAAAGCCTTGAGCAAAAGCTCAAATCGTTCATATGCGCCGTTCAACCAGCTGAGGTAATTATCACGGTGCTCACACACACACAGCGAGTGACTGATGTAAACCTGCCTGCTAATAAGGTTTGGAAACCTCGACGTGTCCCTGTGGGGGTTGGCACTTTGCTCACACCAGCCATTTTGCTACGACAGACTGGTTCATCAAGGGACCGTGGAGACAAGAAAGTGAGAACTCAGAGAAAAAGGTTGTGTTAGAAATGCTGGTATGTAGTGAACACACATCAGTTAACTACAGGGGAATGATACAGGCATTGTACTAATAACTGAAGCTTGCATTAATGGTGTACAACAAAAAGCTAGCGAGAAAGATTAAATACATGTGGCATTTGAAACTGTGAAATACTTTTGATAAGCGCAAGATGCATATCGAACACAGTAGCATTCAAATTACAATATGAGTCTCAATTTAAAGAACACACCAGTAGCTTTATTTCTTGTAGTGTCAATGTCAGAAAGCCTACTAGTAACATTGACTTCCCACCAGCCACCACACATTCAAATCAGAGTGGAGGTTGAAATCAAAGGCTTGTGTCATCATGCATTGTATCACATCGGGTGATGAAGGGTTAATACACACACACACACACACACACACACAGCGCCCAATAGAAACGTATGTAACACATGCTCAAACTATAACCTCAGCATCTGATTAACTTGCCGATTCAACATTTTCACCAGAAAAGCGAAGTCTGAAAAGGTCATATAATTCCATTCTTCCATGGTTTGAGTGATAACTGGGTTATTTGTATGCCTTTTACATGGTTATAATGTTGTTAGCAGAATGATGTTTTCCTCCTGAAAATGAGCTCCTGTCGGGTCTTATTGTGTGTCAGTCACGCTGTATGAATGTGCACTAAACATTCTGAAAGCAAGATGCATACCGGAGAGGAGAGGATAAATTGATAACATTTCCTGTTTGACATTTATATTGAATGTAAGTGATAGATGATTTCTGGAGCGGCACTGAACAAAGAAATTACTGATGTCTTGGCTAAATCTCAACGTTCATGTCCAAAACGTCCAATATGGGTTGAAGCCAGATCCATCTCTTTATGATACAGTTATTTTGGTGGGGAATCGAGTTTTTAAAAGGAACATTAGTCAAATGGTAGTTGTGGTGTGTAACATGGTATCTCTTAATGACTTCAGTGGTCAGGGGCCATTGGAGCTCCCTCTGGGCCCTCTATTGCTTTTACATCAAGGCTATTGGAGTGGGCTAGGGTCTATTGGAGTGGGCTAGGGTCTATTGGAGTGGGCTAGGGTCTATTGGAGTGGGCTAGGGTCTATTGGAGTGGGCTAGGGTCTATTGGAGTGGGCTAGGGTCTATTGGAGTGGGCTAGGGTCTATTGGAGTGGGCTAGGGTCTATTGGAGTGGGTTAGGGTCTATTGGAGTGGGTTAGGGTCTATTGGAGTGGGTTATGGTCTATTGGAGTGGGCTAGGGTCTATTGGAGTGGGTTAGGGTCTATTGGAGTGGGCTAGGGTCTATTGGAGTTGGTTAGGGTCTATTGGAGTGGGCTAGGGTCTATTGGAGTGGGTTAGGGTCTATTGGAGTGGGTTAGGGTCTATTGGAGTGGGTTAGGGTATATTGGAGTGGGCTAGGGTCTATTGGAGTGGGCTAGGGTCTATTGGAGTGGGCTAGGGTCTATTGGAGTGGGCTAGGGTCTATTGGAGTGGGTTAGGGTCTATTGGAGTGGAGTGGGCTAGGGTCTATTGGAGTGGGCTAGGGTCTATTGGAGTGGGCTAGGGTCTATTGGAGTGGGCTAGGGTCTATTGGAGTGGGCTAGGGTCTATTGGAGTGGGCTAGGGTCTATTGGAGTGGGCTAGGGTCTATTGGAGTGGGCTAGGGTCTATTGGAGTGGGCTAGGGTCTATTGGAGTGGGCTAGGGTCTATTGGAGTGGGCTAGGGTCTATTGGAGTGGGTTAGGGTCTATTGGAGTGGGCTAGGGTCTATTGGAGTGGGGCTAGGGTCTATTGGAGTGGGCTAGGGTCTATTGGAGTGGGCTAGGGTCTATTGGAGTGGGTTAGGGTCTATTGGAGTGGAGTGGGCTAGGGTCTATTGGAGTGGGCTAGGGTCTATTGGAGTGGGTTAGGGTCTATTGGAGTGGGCTAGGGTCTATTGGAGTGGGCTAGGGTCTATTGGAGTGGGCTAGGGTCTATTGGAGTGGGCTAGGGTCTATTGGAGTGGGCTAGGGTCTGTTGGAGTGGGCTAGGGTCTATTGGAGTGGGCTAGGGTCTATTGGAGTGGGCTAGGGTCTATTGGAGTGGGTTAGGGTCTATTGGAGTGGGCTAGGGTCTATTGGAGTGGGCTAGGGTCTATTGGAGTGGGCTAGGGTCTATTGGAGTGGGCTAGGGTCTATTGGAGTGGGTTAGGGTCTATTGGAGTGGGTTAGGGTCTATTGGAGTGGGCTAGGGTCTATTGGAGTGGGCTAGGGTCTATTGGAGTGGGCTAGGGTCTATTGGAGTGGGCTAGGGTCTATTGGAGTGGGTTAAGGTCTATTGGAGTGGGCTAGGGTCTATTGGAGTGGGCTAGGGTCTATTGGAGTGGGTTAGGGTCTATTGGAGTGGGCTAGGGTCTATTGGAGTGGGCTAGGGTCTATTGGAGTGGGCTAGGGTCTATTGGAGTGGGCTAGGGTCTATTGGAGTGGGCTAGGGTCTATTGGAGTGGGTTAAGGTTAGGGTCTATTGGAGTGGGCTAGGGTCTATTGGAGTGGGCTAGGGTCTATTGGAGTGGGCTAGGGTCTATTGGAGTGGGCTAGGGTCTATTGGAGTGGGCTAGGGTCTATTGGAGTGGGCTAGGGTCTATTGGAGTGGGCTAGGGTCTATTGGAGTGGGCTAGGGTCTATTGGAGTGGGTAAGGGTCTATTGGAGTGGGTTAGGGTCTATTGGAGTGGGCTAGGGTCTATTGGAGTGGGTTAAGGTCAGGGTCTATTGGAGTGGGCTAGGGTCTATTGGAGTGGGCTAGGGTCTATTGGAGTGGGTAAGGGTCTATTGGAGTGGGTTAGGGTCTATTGGAGTGGGCTAGGGTCTATTGGAGTGGGTTAAGGTCAGGGTCTATTGGAGTGGGTTAGGGTCTATTGGAGTGGGTTAAGGTTAGGGTCTATTGGAGTGGGTTAAGGTATATTGGAGTGGGTTAGGGTCTATTGGAGTGGGTTAAGGTATATTGGAGTGGGTTAGGGTCTATTGGAGTGTATAGAAGAATGCAGTTGTCAGCCAGAAAGAATGGGCCTGCCCTTTAGCCAGCATGGAATTTCAATTCCAAATGGGTCTTGTGTGGTGTGCTGCAAACAGCACCAGGGAAATTGGCCACTTCGACTATTGGACAAAGCCCATTGATATGAAGGGAAGACTACAGAAGGGAGGGAGGGAGGGAGGGAGGGAGGGAGGGAGAAAGCGAAGGCTCAATTGAACATCCATTTAATTTTTCCTTTCTTCCTGACATGTTAAAACAAGAGCTCTTTCGTGTTTCATTTTTTCCTACCCTTCTTTTTCCTCTCTGGCCAGTGTAGACCGCTACGGGCCTCTTGTCAACGTTCTCTCCGGTACGTCAAGGGCATAGCACTGAGCAAGCTCAAGGAGAGCAAGGCTCCTTTGTAAAAACATTTTCAACGAAGCCTTTGACAGGTGGCGGTGTTCAAAAGAGCAAGAGAGCACGTCCGGCAGTGAGCTACAGAGCCGAGCGCTCCTTTCATGAAAATAAAAGTCAGCGCTGCTTAAAAGACATCTCCAAATGTTTAGATAGTAATATCAGTTTCCGTAGCGACCTTTCTGCTCCGACGCCAAATAACTAACTACGGCGGCTAAAACTGACAGTCTTAATCCTCCAATTATGTAAAAGTATAAATAATCCACAAAACATGTTTCACAAACAGCCTGTATTATTGATCTATTAAGGCAGAGTGCCTGTGGGACCGCTAGGGGAATAGCCTGCTGTGTGTGGAGAGGGAAAGAGAGCGGTTGACAGGGGTAACACAGCTTTGGCGGGGGCTGCAGCGTTGGCTGGGAATCAGCTATGTTCCCTGGCCCTCGGAGCGTGAGGCTTTCTGGGCCGCGCTTCAAGAGCAATAAACTTCCCTACGATTTTCAGAGCTGACATTTTGGAGGTATCGGCGGCGTGCGAGGCCTGGGCGGGTTGGCTCGCTGCACTGCCGCGGAGACACTAGCCTGTCACCATATCCACGCTGAGGGATTTGTGTCAGAGCTCAGCCTTAAAATACCATTCCTGCTCCTCCCCTGGTCTTCATTTCCCACACTGCAAGCCGTCTGACTCAAACACCTCTCCCTCTCTCATTTCTCCTCTCTCATGTTAAGGGTTGAATGAGTCAGAGAGGGTGGAGACCGTACCAGCACCTTGACACGGGTGAAAAGCTCATTGACTCACATACGGATGCATAACTTCTCTTTAAAGGTCGCCATTTGGATGTCAAATATATCTATCTTGGTTGTTACCTTTAAGCGCAAATTATGTTGGATAAATCATTCATGCCGAGACTAGACATAATATCCGAAGCCTGGAGAAAAAGGTGAATCCGGCAGGGCATGTCCTTTCGGGACTAGCTTCTTTTATTTACCTCAACCACCATTCCTTTCTCCGGTGGTCTTTTATTCCGGCGAGGTGCAGACGTTTAACTGGAGTCTGTTGTTCATTGACTCCCACAAGGGCAAAAGGCAGAGGTGGAAATGCAGCTGTTGTGCATCGTGCTAAACCGCCTCCATACTCGCCACATTGCACGCCTGAGCAGCTCCATGTGAGAGTTGCCATGCAGGAGGCAGAACTGCTTAACATCACGGCTAATCACACTGTTCTCCGATTGGCTCTGGGGCTCTGCTTACTCATTTGGTTCCCATGTGTTAGGCTGTCTGTTTTTAAGTCTCTCTCGGGGAGGAGAAGGGGAACACTGGCTAATATGGAGCCTTGAAAAGGAACTCTCAGTAACTGGGCTTCTCCAATTAAACCCTAGCCAGTAGGTTGTTGTATGAGTTCAACCGTGGATACAACTTGCATAGGAGTATCTTCAACACGTAAGGAAAATGATGCTATTATAAAAGAGAATTTGTTCTCTTACCCGACTAAATAAAGGTTTAAAGGAAATGTCATATCACAAATAAAGGTAGAGATGTGTTACAAGCTATGGGGAGGTGTTTTAAAGTGCTTTTATCTATAATGATATTTCTCTACCAGAATACTTGTTTGTTCCACTGTCCACCCACACAGGGTGACACTGAGATATAGATCTGTCCACTTCAGAGAGACAAAACACTGGCTTCAAAGCGAGGGGATATGCACTCCGGCAACCCCAATGTTTCTCCAGCACCGGGGACCGTAACAACAGTCTACACCTGCAGAACAGAGTGCTTCTCCTCCCAATCCCCCCTCCCACCTCCCCCCTGAGCCCAGCACAGTGGAATCAGATGAAAACACTGGGGTCTATCAACTAACCCCCAAACAGCACCTGGGGAGAGAAAAAGACCCGAGGGCGGAGGGGGCGTTCTCTCTCTCCAAAGGAGACAGAACCAAAGAGCACACATAGTAGGTGCTGGCTGGCTGGCTGGCTGGCTGGCTTGCAGCCACGGTCATGTCACTAACAGATGTAGTAGCCTTGTCTGGAGCCGCCTCCCCCATCCTCCCACCAATCTCCCTGACCCGGCAGTCGCTTTCTCTTCCCTTGCTGGGAGACAGTCAGGGGGCAGCTGGCTATGTGCTCTCCTAGAGGCTGGAGCCGCCATGGAGGACTCGGATGAATAAGACACAGTTGCCCACGGCTGGAGCGAGAAGCAAAACAGAAATAAACACTTAGAGGCTGGAGCCGCGGTGCACTGGGAATGTTGATGAGGCGGCAGCCTTTATATTCAGTGGCTCGGAGCGGGCGCACCGAAGGGCGCACCGACTGTGGCTGTGTGGCCGATTTGTACCCTGCATGCCTACCGAGCGATTTAAAAATGCACCGCTTTGAAGATTAGGTGTTTGCATTATTTTTGCATGTGTGACAGAAGATTAGGGGAAGTTATTCAGACCCTGTGACCTGGATCTGCTAGGGACACACATTTAAAATGGATTGAATGCATAGCATGTGTGTGATCAAAGGAGTAGCGTTTCACTCGGACCTACGTTGTGGGAGAGTTGCCAATGACCTACTACCCATCAGGCAGGGTTGAAAAGAAGTCTGGCTTTATGTTGCCAGGGGTTTTGTTGAGTTTGGATATTAACAAACTGCACTCCTGGGAAAAATAAGTCAATAAAGGCCATCTAGGAACTGGCCATCTTTTTATCCAGGAAGATTCCATCTGCCTGCCAAGTGCCAACTGCTGTTATAATTGGCCGAATTGTGTAACATGGAGAGTACGAGGACAAATCCTTATAAAGTTAGGCTAAAGTGTGATTTAAAGCTGCTTCAACAGTCATGGTTTGAGTCAGGAGACCTTCAATAGGTCAGCCTTTGCAGCATGACATGAAACTTTAGGCAAATTCCTGACAAAACTAGTGTGACTATAATAACAACAGAACTTGAACTTTGACCTTAGCGAAAGGCTTGAATGAGCCAATGTTAGAGATGATGCACTTGTGCGTCTTTACCCGTGGGCAAAGTAAAAAGGTCTGAATTGCTTTCTATTATTTTCAAGACCCAGACTAAATGCGTTGAGGCCCAGTACACAACACTGCTGTTTTGTCTGTTCAAAAGGAACACCAGTGGAACAACAATTGGAACAACAATTGTCGGGCTCTGCAGTGGCTAACGTTAGCCTACTCACCGTCTTCGGTCTCTTGCCACACAATGCCCTCCAGGTTGACGCTGGTCCCGGGCTCGCAGGGCCCGAGGCACTCGGGCTCCGTGGCCAGGGCCGCGTCCGATGTGTTGGACGCCACCGAGCGCGTACGCACCATGATCTGCTCGCACGGGGACGCGATGTTGTCGCTGTTGTTGCCCGCGGCGGCCAGGAGGGGGGGAGGGGCCGGCGTGGAGACGGGAGATTCCATCTGCAAGAGAGAACGGGGAAGACAAGAGACACGTCACTTAAAAAGCGCTGAATACACCAGCAGACACTGTACGGGAGGGGATGCCACAAAGACAGGAAGTGCATCTGAACACACGGGAGATATCCAGGCATGCCAGCAGGCCCTTGATGTAAACTGATGCCTTGAATGTGGTGGTTGTGTGGACTTGGCCCTTCTCTCTCCTTCTTTCCTCCCTGCTCCACCACCATGATTAGCGGGCAGGAAGGCATTGAACTGCTTCAATCCCAACCACTGGAGGTCAGAGAAGGAGAGAGAGAGAGACTGGTCTCCCTCTCGTCTCTCCCTCTCGCCACACAGATCTCTGACACCACATCCTCTCATGGACTGATCATCACTAATTCAGCCAGATCTCTGACACCATATCCTCTCATGGACTGATCATCACTAATTCAGCCAGATCTGACACCACATCCTCTCATGGGCCGATCACTAATTCTCTCAATTAAGGACTTGGTTGTGGTGAAGGAACAGGCGGCAAGGGACAGTAATTGATTCCACAGGCTTCGAGGCACTATGACGTTACAGGAGAAAAGGAGGCAAGTGTGTGCGCTCAACGAATCAGAGAGGGAGAGGGAGAGGGAGAGGGAGAGAGAGAGAGAGAGAGAGAGAGAGAGAGAGAGAGAGAGAGAGAGAGAGCCTGGCTGATTTAAGCTCCATGGTGACACTGAGCTTAGCACTCATTAATTCAAGGCAGTCAACATTAGAGTGCTTCAAATCATTAGCTCTGAGCTGCGTGAGGAACAGGCCACAGCCAAACACTTTGCATTAATTGGGCATAAACCCCTCCCTGCTCCAAAAATATGTTGCAAATGCAGGATCCAATTAGACTTGAGTAAATAACAATTGACAGACAGCTTAATAGGCCTATTGACCACATGAATAATGTTTAAATACAACATTCTGCTAAATTTTCCTGCCACTCCTGGGCATTTCCATCAAAAAGAACCCATAGGCATCAACATGTGAAGTTCATAGGAGCATATCAAATTGGGTGTCAAATGAAAGCTAAAAGTCTATATTTTGGGGAAATGAAGGCATAGATACATTTTTCAACCTTTTTCCATCTTAAAAATTAGGCAGAAGTAAAGGCTATGATTTCTAGATAAACAGATGGAAAAGGGTTTTTAGAAAACATACCAGAAAAAGTTGAAAAAAAGTATCAGAAATACATCAAAACACATTAACGTTAACGTAAAGCCTCCTGCCAACTAATATCAACACATATTTCGTTTGAGAAATTGTTTACTTTCTGTAAGTTTAAGAAATATGGCTTTCCGCCTTGTAATTCCATTACCAAAAACCCATAAGATATTTTCTCATTTCTCTCCCTCATGAGGGAGGATAATGAAAGTTCACTGAAGTAACAAGTAATGGTAGACCTCCCAATTAGTTAGTGATTTTACTGATATACATTTGATTTATAAATTATTAAAACTCTTAATTCTGTTACCAAATCGGTAACAGAATTACCAAAAAAATCTGTACCAGAATTACTGCAACTGAATTGGCTACAATGGGAACTCAAAATGGTCACACAGTTGGGTCACCTGCTACTGTCCCGCCTTCCACTGGCATACTGTTATGTTCAGCTCATAATGGTTTTCTTTGTCTTTCTGTTGTCTGGTGGTCAAACCAAGAGTATTCAAACAGTTCTCTCTCCTTCTCCCTCCACTTAATGTCACCTCTCCCAGCTCTTACAGACACCTACCCATGAGCCTCCTCCCTTTCCATGAACTGAAACCAGCATCCTCACCCACTGAGCACCGACCGACACCGGACGTCCACGGATGTTGAAAAGTAGTAGAAATTTCGTCAGCCCACCCTGGCCTTGATGTTAACGTCCACAGACGGACCGGACTGGACCAAATCTGAACGTATCATAGATGTATGTTTCACAAGTTTGGATAGCACAGTACAATGAGTAGAGCACAGTAGAGTACAGTACAACACAATACAGTAAAGTAGAGTATAGTACAGTACAGTATATTGTACTGTACAGAACTCTACTATTCTGTATTGTACTGTGTTGTACTGTACAGAACTCCACTCTACTATTCTGTATTGTACTGTACTGTACTCTACTGTGCAGTGATGTCCAAACTTGTAAAACATGGAGAATAACATTCATATCCATAATTATGTAAATCCACTTCACTTACTGTAGTTCAATAACTAAAATAGATTTTTTCAAACTCAAGGTGCAATGTCATAGCTGACAACCCATTCTTTCTGCAGACACCTTTGAATCTTAATCCGGAGCAGATATTAAGAGTTTTTGGAAAACATGTTCGCATAATAACCTGGGGGAGATTTTCCCGTAATTTAGTTATCAGAGTTTGCATCTGCACAGTTCTTCCACTGAATTTGTTTGTGTAGATTTTTCTGTGTAAATTGTTAACAGTAATCCTTGTGCATAGAGTTGTATAGTTTGTTAAACTTTGAAATCAATGGTTTTTGTTTTGCATACATTTTAATGTTAAAAAAATTACTGAATCAAAGCGTAATTCCGTTACCGTGGAATTGCCCTACTAATTAGACATGAACAAATATGAAGAGAAGGCATTCCATCTGATATTGAAAGTGTGACAGAATGTAGCCTAAACAGTGTAACAGAATGTAGCCTGAACAGTGTAACAGAATGTAGACTGAATACTCAAAATAACATCAATTCCAGTTTTATCTGTATTTGTGGGGAGACGATATCTGTTCACCTCCTGTACTGTAAAAAATATGAATCTTTCCAAATTGCTTTTGAAATACGCTCGAAAGGCCATTTCCCCCTACTAGCCTCCGAAAGGTCTTTGTTGACTCCCTGGGAGAGACGAGCGAGCAAATCAATGTGGCGGCGAGCTGCGGTGAGAGGGGCCTAATGACATCGTAATCACTCTGTGTCAGTTTATGATGCATGACGTGGCCAAGCTGTGGCTGCAGTGTGCTGAGTGAATGGGACAGGACAGGTAATCAGCCTGCTGTCAACCTGCTCTGTTCCTGGGCTTTATGGAGACACAGTGAGCCCACAGACAAGCCTACAACAAAGAACCCTCTCCTCAAAGTGAAAGCCATGTAAAGAGAGACGCTAACAGAACCGAGCACAGCTCTTCTAACGCACTTTGCTTCTCAAACCATGTTTCCAGACAGGCGTTTTCTACACTGCAGTCCTCTCACCGCTCATTCTTGATTTCTAGTTCGGCTAGATGGAAAGTAAATCAAAACAAAACAAGCGGGCTACAACAGAGGGTTAAAACAAACTACCCTGGAGAAAAATCAGCCGCTCTTCCTCCATCATATTTCATTTGTAAATTGGAGGCAAGTATGATCACAAGTCGGACTGTGACTTATTTTACAGCCTCCTTTAGATCCCTGGGAAACTAATGAGGCCGTCGTGGTGGCATGGAAACAACATTAGCAACAACAGTATGACGATGACAGGTTAAGTGTCCAGGAAGTGTTGAATTAAAGGGATTCCCCAGATGGCAACCAATAAGCCTCAGTAGGAGAGGCCTTTTGTTCACCACAAGTCTCAGAGAGCTCCTTTAAGACACTGGGAGCTGAGGCCTCAACAGAGTCGGTTGTTGGAGTCTCAGGCTGTTGGAGTGTAATCATGATATACTGTACATGTCTAAGAAATTCTAGTGGGATTTTAATACTGGTGAAGGTTTTGGAGTACATTTTCTCATGTTCACAGTGGATTAACCTAGCCAATCTCTGAACTGAAGAGTTTAAAGGTCACTGAAGCCATTAACATCCTCTGTACTTTGAGCATAGTACAGTAGTAGTGTTCACTTAGGCACAGGGCAGAGTGGTGAACAGAACAGACAAGCACATTTTGCATTATTGCTTGTTCCACTCAAGTTCAAGGCAAATGTTAAGTGATCCTCTATGAGAGCAGAGAGGCAGAAGGGGATCAACAATGAAAGCATGGTTGGTTCCTGGTCCTTGGGTGGTTGTTTCCTTGTGCGCGTGGGTGGTGAGAGGACGGAACAGTTGGGTTCGTCACCAACATGAGGATCTCTGAGGGTGATATAATGATTTAGATACTCTTGAATGCTCTTACTCTCTGAATGATATGGGACTGTGAAATTCTATTCACCATGCCTGTCCAAGAACATGAAGTACCATGATAAATTACCTGATACATTTAGTACCATGATAAATTACCTGATACATTTAGACTACTTTCATTGATAAGTCCTCCTGAACCAGAGGCACAGGGAAAATGACTTTAGCTCCCTAATTCTAGGTTCCCTCCGCGCAAAACAACAAACACTTTCATTCCGTGGCAGGCAGTACGCACACAGTCAAGTGCTTGTCCATTCTGGGGTTCCAAAAGCCGCATGCTGAGGAAACGACAAAACTGATAGATTAAACAAGCCTCTGCCTCAACACTCAGCCAACGCTGAATTGCGTAGCTTTACCCTCTCACAGGATTTACAGTCTGGTTTATAAAAACTCCCCCCAAACCACAATGTTTGAGAGGTTTCTGCAGTGTCACGCAAGCCTTCCCTTCAAAAACAGCACCCTGCCAATTCCTTGAGAAAGCCACAGCGGCTAAGAAAGATGTTTAGCTGAGGGAAAGGATTTTGAATGGATTGGGGAGTGATGTGGAGCATACCAAGTTGCTGACAGAATGACTTACTGTATTAAATTGAGAGGAAAATCTTTGCATGGATTTTCAGTTCATCATCTCACAGTAATTTCCCGACTGGGGATGCTGCTGAACTTTTTGCCGGACATAAACCTTGGCTTCATTTTGTTTATTGGAATTGGGATTTAGAAACTGAGCGCATGGCTCGGGCAAGGATTACAAGGGGATTACTCTGTAGTGTCATATCAAGACACCTGTCTGGGTTGCTCCACCCTTCCTATAGGCAGAAACTCAAAACAGGAAGTACCTATGCTAAGGTCTATTCAACGCTGGTCTGACCAATCGGAATCCATGCTTCAAGACTGTTTTGATCACGCGGACTGGGACATGCTGCGGGTTGCATCTGAGAATAACATTGACGTATACACTGAGACGGTGACTGAGTTCATCAGGAAGTGTATAGGGGATGTTGTTCCCACTGTGACGATTAAAACCTATCCAAACAAAAAAACGTGGATAGAGGGCATCATTCGTGCAAAACAAAGCATGAACCACTGCATTTAACCACGGCAAGGTGACTGGGAATATGATCAAAAACAAAACAGTCCAGCTATGCCCTCCGTAAAGCAATCAAATACGTCAGTACAGAGACAAAGTGGAGTCGCATTTTAACGGCTCAGACACAAGATGTATGTGGCAGGGACTCCAGAGAATCACAGATTATAAAGGGAAAACCAGCCACGTCGCAGACACCGACGTCTTGCTCCCGGACAAGCTAAACACCTTCTTCGCACGCTTAGAGGATAACACAGTGCCGCCGTCACGGGCCACTCCGAGGACTGTGAGCTCTCGTTCACAGTGGCCGATGTGAGTAAGACATTAAAGCGTTTATTACAGTCGCAAGGCTGCCGGCCCAGACAGCATCCCTAGCTGCGTCCTCAGAGCATGCGTAGACCAGCTGGCTGGAGTGTTTACGGACCTATTCAATCACTCCCTATCCCAGACTGCTGTCCTCACTTGCTTCAAGATGTTCAACATTGTTCCTGTACCCAAGAAAGCGAAGGTAACTGAACGACTACTGCCCCGTAGCACTCACTTCTGTCATCATGAAGTGCATTGAGAGGCTAGTTAAGGATCATATCACCTCTACCTTACCGACACCCGCAACCGCAGGACTCTCCAGAGGGTGGTGCGGTCAGCCCAACGCATCACCGGGAGCACACTGCCTGCCCTTCAGGACATCTACAGCACCTGGTGTCACAGGAAGGCCAAGAAGATCATCAAGGACCTCAGCCACCCAAGCCACAGCCTGTTCACCCCGCTATCATCCAGAAGGCGAGGTCAGTACAGGTACATCAAAGCTGGGACCGAGAGACTGAAAAACAGCTTCTATCAAGGCCATCAGACTGTGAAATAGCCATCACTAGCCGGCCCCCACCCAGTACCCTGCCCAGAACTTAGTCACTGTCACTAGCCGGCTACCACCTGGTTACTCATCCCTGCATCTTAGAGTCTGCTGCCCTATAGACATGGAACACTGGTCACTGTAATAATGTTTACATACGGTTCTACCCATTTCTTATGTACAGTGCATTTGGAAAGTATACAGACCCCTTGACGCTTTTCACATTTTGTTACGTTACAGCCTTATTCTAAAATAAAAAATAAAAAAAATTCCCCTCTTCAATCTACACACAATACCCCATAATGTCAAAGCAAAAACAGGTTTGGATTTTTTGTGAAAAAAAACTAAAAAATAACATTACATAAGTATTCAGACCCTTTACTCAGTACTTTGGCAGCTATTACAGCCTCAAGTCTTCATGGGTATGACGCTACAAGCTTGGTACACCTGTATTTGGGGAGTTCCTCCCATTCATCTCTGCATATCCTCTCAAGCTCTGTCAGGTTGGATGGGGAGCATCACTGCACAGCTTTTTTCAGGTATCTCCTGAGATATTTGATTGGGTTAAAGTCTGGAGCAGGTTTTCATCAAGGATCTCTCTGTACTTTGCTCCATTAATCTTTCCCTCGATCCTGACTAGTCTCCCAGTTTCTGCCGCTGAAAAACATCCCCAAAGCATGATGCCGCCACCACCATGCTTCACCGTAGGGATGGTGCCAGGGTTTCTCCAGACGTGACCCTTGGCATTCAGGCCAAAGAGTTCAATCTTGGTTTCTTCAGACCAGAGAAGCTTGTTTCTCATGGTCTGAGAGTCTTTAGGTGCCTTTTGGCAAACTCCAAGCGGGCTGTCATGTGCCTTTTACTGAAGAGTGGCTTCTGTCTGGTCACTCTACCATAAAGGCCTGATTGGTGGAGTGCTGCAGAGATGGTTGTCCTTCTGGAAGATTATCCCATCTCCACAGAGGAACTTTGGAGCTCTGTCAGCGTGACCATCGGGTTCTTGGTCACCTCCATGACCAAGGCCCTTCTCCCCCGATTGCTCAGTATGGCCGGGCAGCCAGCTCTAGGAAGAGTCTTGGTGGTTGCAAACTTCCATTTAAGAATGATGGAGACCACTGTGTTCTTGGGGACTTTCAATACTGCATACATTTTTTGGTACTGTTCCCCAGATCTGTACCTCGACACAATCCTGTCTCGGAGCTCTACGGACAATTCCTTTGGCCTCATGGCTTGGTTTTTGCTCTGACATGCACTGTCAACTGTGGGACCTTATATAGACAGGTGTGTCCCTTTCCAAATCATGTCCAATCAATGGAATTTACCACAGGTAGATTCCAAATCAAGTTGATCAATGGAATGATCAATGGAAACAGGATGCACGTGAGCTCAATTTTGAGTCTCATAGCAAAGGGTCTGAATACTTTTGTAAATAAGGTATGTTTTTTCATTTTTAATACATTTGCAAAAATTTCTAAAAACCTGTTTTTGTTTTGTCATTATGGGCTATTGTGTGTAGATTGATGAGGAACATTTTTAATTTACTCCATTTTAGAATAAGGCTGAAACGTAACAAAATGTGGAAAAGGGGGTCTGAATACTTGCACTGTATATACTGTATTCTAGTCAAGGCCATCCTATTCAACTATTGCTGTTCATATACTATTCTATCCACGTATTCTTCCGATATACTATATATTCTATCAACATACTGTCCTTAATGTCTATACATCCCATCACACATATACAGTACATACACTACCAGTCAAAAGTTTGGACACACCTACTCATTCAAGGGTTTTTCTTTATTTTTACAGTTTTTTACATTTTAGAATAATAGTGAAGACATCAAAACTATGAAATAACACATGAAATCATGTAGTAACCAAAAAAAGTGTTAAACAAATCCAAATATATTTTATATTTAAGATTCTTCAAATAGCCACCCTTTGCCTTGATGACAGCTTTGCAAACTCTTGGCATTCTCTCAACCAGCTTCACCTGGAATGCTTTTCCAACAGTCTTGAAGGAGTTCCCACATATGCTGAGCACTTGTTGGCTGCTTTTCCTTCACTCTGCGGTCCGACTCATCCCAATTGGGTTGAGGTCGGGGGATTGTGGAGGTCACCTCATCTGATGCAGCACTCCATCACTCTCCTTCTTGGTAAAGGAGTCCCCTGTAGCTCAGTTGGTAGAGCATGGCGCTTGCAACGCCAGGGTTGTGGGATTGTTTCCCACGGGGGGCCAGTATGAAAATGTATGCACTCACTAAGTCGCTCTAGATAAGAGCGTCTTCTAAATGACTAAAATGTAAATGTAAAATAGCCCTTACACAGCCTGGCGGTGTGTTGGGTCATTGTCCTGTTGAAAAACAAATGATAGTCCCACTAAGCCCAAACCAGATGGGATGGCATATCGCTGCAGAGTGCTGGTTAAGTGTGCCTTGAATTCTGAATAAATCACTGAGTGTCACCAGCAAAGCACCCCCACACCATAACACCACCTCCTCCATGCTTTACGGTGGGAACTACACATGCGGAGATCATCCGTTCACCCACACCGCGTCTCACAAAGTCACGGCAGTTGAACCAAAAATCTCTAATTTGGACTCCAGACGAAATAACACATTTCCACCGGTCTAATTGCTCGTGTTACTTGGCCCAAGCAGGTCTCTTTTTCTTATTGGTGTCCTTTAGTAGTGGTTTCTTTGCAGCAATTCAACCATGAAGGCCTGATTCACACAGTCTCCTCTGAAGAGTGTTGAGATGTTGAGCTGTGTCTGTGACTTGAACTCTGAAGCATTTATTTGGGCTGCAATTTCTGAGGCTGGTAATTCTAATTAACTTATCCTCTGCAGCAGAGGTAACTCTGGGTCTTCCATTCCTGTTGCAGTCCTCATGAGAGCCAGTTTCATCATAGCGCTTGATGGTTTTTGCAACTGCACTTGAAGAAACTTTTAAAGTTCTTGAAATGTTCCGTATTGACTGACCTTCATGTCTTAAAGTAATGATGGACTGTCGTTTCTCTTTGCTTATTTGAGCTGTTCTTGCCATAATATGGACTTGGTCTTTTACTAAATAGGGCTATCTTCTGTATACCCCCCCCCCACCTTGTCACAACACAGTATGAAAATGTATGCACTCACTAACTGTAAGTCGCTCTGGATAAGAGCGTCTGCTAAATGACTAAAATGTAAAATGTAACAACACAACTGATTGGCTCAATCGCATTAAGGAGGAAAGAAATTCCACAAATTAACTTTTAAGAAGGCACACCTGTTAATTGAAATGCATTCCAGGTGACTACCTCATGAAGCTGGTTGAGAGAATGCTAAGAGTGTGCAAAGCTGTCATCAAGGCAAAGGGTGGCTACTTTGAAGATTCTCAAATACAAAATATATTTTGATTTGTTTAACACTTTTTTGGTTACTACATGATTCCATATGTGTTACTTCATAGTTTTGATGTCTTCACTATTATTCTACAATGTAAAAAAGTCAAAATAAAGAAAAACCCTTGAATGAGTAGGTGTGTCCAAACCTTTGACTCGTAGTGTACATACATACTCCGGACTGCGACATTGCTCATCCTAATATTTATATATTTCTAAATTACATTCTTTTACTTTTAGATGTGTGTATTGTTAGATATTACTGCACTGTTGGAGCTAGGAACACAAGCATGTCGCTACACCCACAATAACATCTGCTAGACATGTGTACGCGACCAATAAAATGTGATTTGATACTGTCGTGTCATATCAACACACCTGTCTGGGTTGTTAAGCTTCAGTGTCATATCAACACCTGTCTGGGTTGTTACGTTGTAGTGTCATATCAACACCTGTCTGGGTTGTTACGCTGTAGTGTCATATCAACACCTGTCTGGGTTGTTACGCTGTAGTGTCACATCAACACCTGTCTGGGTTGTTACGTTGTAGTGTCATATCAACACCTGTCTGGGTTGTTACGTTGTAGTGTCATATCAACACCTGTCTGGGTTGTTACGCTGTAGTGTCACATCAACACCTGTCTGGGTTGTTAAGCTTCAGTGTCATATCAACACCTGTCTGGGTTGTTACGTTGTAGTGTCATATCAACACCTGTCTGGGTTGTTACGCTGTAGTGTCATATCAACACCTGTCTGGGTTGTTACGCTGTAGTGTCACATCAACACCTGTCTGGGTTGTTACTCTGTAGTGTCATATCAACACCTGTCTGGGTTGTTACGTTGTAGTGTCATATCAACACCTGTCTGGGTTGTTACGTTGTAGTGTCATATCAACACCTGTCTGGGTTGTTACGCTGTAGTGTCACATCAACACCTGTCTGGGTTGTTACGTTGTAGTGTCATATCAACACCTGTCTGGGTTGTTACGTTGTAGTGTCATATCAACACCTGTCTGGGTTGTTACGTTGTAGTGTCATATCAACACCTGTCTGGGTTGTTACATTGTAGTGTCATATCAACACCTGTCTGGGTTGTTACGCTTCAGTGTCATATCAACACCTGTCTGGGTTGTTACGCTGTAGTGTCATATCAACACCTGTCTGGGTTGTTTTGCTGTAGTGTCATATCAACATCTGTCTGGGTTGTTACGCTGTAGTGTCATATCAACACCTGTCTGGGTTGTTACGCTGTAGTGTCACATCAACACCTGTCTGGGTTGTTACCCTGTAGTGTCATATCAACACCTGTCTGGGTTGTTACGTTGTAGTGTCATATCAACACCTGTCTGGGTTGTTACGTTGTAGTGTCATATCAACACCTGTCTGGGTTGTTACATTGTAGTGTCATATCAACACCTGTCTGGGTTGTTACGCTGTAGTGTCACATCAACACCTGTCTGGGTTGTTACGCTTCAGTGTCATATCAACACCTGTCTGGGTTGTTACGTTGTAGTGTCATATCAACACCTGTCTGGGTTGTTACGTTGTAGTGTCATATCAACACCTGTCTGGGTTGTTACGCTGTAGTGTCATATCAACACCTGTCTGGGTTGTTACGTTGTAGTGTCATATCAACACCTGTCTGGGTTGTACTCGTTTATTAACGCATCCACACTACCTTAAAATATCTGTTATGTCTGGACCAAACAGTCAAGTGTTCCATCAAATAGGCTACTACTAAACCTGAATCAGTTATGTTAAGGCTGCTACTGGACCCACATAGACCATCCATAATGTGCTCATAAAAAGCAGCCGAATGATGTTGACTTAATTTTCAGTTAAGCTCAAGCATGCCAAACGTTGAGTAAATAGGATCCACCCCATGCCAAAAGTTGAGTAAGTAGGATCCACCCCATGACAAAGGTTGAGTAAGTAGGATCCACCCCATGCCAAAAGTTGAGTAAGTAGGATCCACCCCATGACAAAGGTTGAGTAAGTAGGATCCACCCCATGCCAAAAGTTGAGTAAGTAGGATCCACCCCATGACAAAGGTTGAGTAAGTAGGATCCACCCCATGACAAAGGTTGAGTAAGTAGGATCCACCCCATGACAAAGGTTGAATAAGTAGGATCCACCCCATGACAAAGGTTGAGTAAGTAGGATACACCAGTACGGAAGAGTAGGCTATGCTTTCTGGAAACAACATAGGCCTACTTCTAGATTCACAGGTTGAGATATCCCAGATGGATCCACTGGCTGTGGATTCATTTGAACCCCAAATTAAATCAACTTAGCTACAGTACAAACTCATCCAGAGATACAACCCCGTGACAAAACACAAAGACAAGACCCATCTTTGTCTGTCATTTGCAGAGTCAAGGGTACAATTAGTGGTTTGGAAAAGGGAGTAGTTAACCTAATCTTTATAACATTTAGCAAAACCTTGGAGCTTGCCTTGGACCTGATGGGTTCTCTTCTGTGGATCGAATAACCGTATCAGAACGGCCAAATCAGATAGTCCTCTGAAATGAATAACAATGAAAGCTGAATCAAATTAGGCCATGTTTGGACTGGAACGCAAGCTCTGTTGGCGCATCCCAGTAATTTGTCATTCGCTTGCACTCATGGACATAAATATTCGGTCTAGTTTCTTTGAAAGCCATATTCATTAGGTGCACAATAGGATGAAAAAGAATGAAACGGCAAATCCCATTGACACAGTACCAAGGTTACACTATCAACTGTAATGCCTCCTGCCCTGCTGAAACTCAGCGACGAACACAACTCCAGGCCTTAAACATTGGCCCCTGGCTTATGCAAAACACCAGTTACTATGTGGTATGTTGAGCATTGAACTGTCATCTGTATCCATTTTCAGCGTGGGTGAGGTATGAGGAATTCAATCTTAACACCAGAGAAAGAAAGAAAGAAAGCACAATCGTTCTTGAAGAAGAGGAGGAAACTGGTGAGTTCTTAGAGGCAAGAGGGTATGATTCATTAAGCAGGAAATAATCTCCCCGTAGTCTTAGAAAATAGCCAAACTGCATGTTTCCACTTCAATTCAGTTCTACAATTACTTTTGACCCCAGGGAAAGTGCTTTGTGGATCGGTGGCTTCCCTGGAGTCAGGCCATCAGAGGTGACGTCACCCTCTGTCGGCTTCACCTGAATGCCTGAGCCCTGAGAGTCCAGAGTCCCCCTCTCTGAATCATCGGCTACCAGTCAAGCACAGGCGTTCATGGAGAACAGCAGCCATGTTCCTTATTAGGATCAGTCAGTCCATATTTATGTTTACTTTGACACACAGTAGCTTAGTTTCCTGGTACAAGACAGTGGATGAAAACAGCCGTGCTTGATGTTCTCATGAACTAAAGCCACCCTTCAATCAAACGCTAATGGGAATATTGCCACACTGATTGTGTCTCTACACTGCACAGTGTCAATGAGGACACAACGTCTCGGCTAAGTCATGTCATCCTCTCAAGCCAACGTCAGCCTACTTAGAGATTCTCTAGTACTGCATTGATTGCGATGACTCATACGCAAAAGATAGACTTGGACCGAGTGTAGAAAGAGTGCACAAATTGCATACACTTTGCAGTACACCTATAGTGAACCAATGATCCTCAGAAAACAAATCAAAAATGGTTATACATCTCACATTTGAGGAGACTAAAAGCCTAGTATGACTATCAAACCAGACAGCCTTGGATGTCGGAAGCTTCTAGAGAGCTAGGCTGTTTAAAGCTGCTTGACAATATTGTAGACGCTGAAGCTTACAGACGTTGCAAGAGAACTACACAGAGAATACAAAAACAACCTGAAGTAGGCCTATTACCACCATCTGCTAAAAGGCACTTTCGGTTTCTAGGCAACTCTCTGTTTCAGCTGCTAACTGCAGGCTTTTGGGACCACACTTGTAACACTCATAAATAATACAGAAGAGCAACTAAGCTGTGATGAAATCAGTCACCCATAACCATGAAGAGTAAAGCCAGTTGCTCATTTCAAGTAGATGATAATATACAGGAAATCTGCTCTATGCCATATGGCTCCTTTGCATGTATAGGCCTGTGCCAAGGATGCACATTGAATCTCTCTCTCCGAAGATGAAATGGCCTACATCAAACGAGATTAGACGGCTGATGATATGGTGTATAGGCTACTAGGCTAGATGACGAAAACACTAATTACAGTTCTGCTTCTTCACAAGAACATCTCACGAGGCCTGAACCTTCAGATCAAACATATATTTAAAGGAACTAAAATGTTGCCTAGAAGCCAAGCAAGACAGCCTAGGCATAGAAACTATGTGACTAGGTGAGCCAAACAGGGGAATCTGAGACATGAACACATCTAAAAAAAAAACTAAACATGAGGAGAGGTGAATGTACCAGGTGGGTTCCCATCAATCTAACAGTCCTTAACAATCACTTTGGATTGCAGCTCACGTGTTACTAAGTGGAATGAAACATAGCACTTCCTTCCAAATTAAGGAAGTCTTTCTAAGCAAACAAAAGACAGTGTCAACCTGACAACACCACCTACCCAACGTTGCCCAAGGCTAAAGCACAACCTGACAACACCACCTACCCAACGTTGCCCGAGGCTAAAGCACAACCTGACAACACCACCTACCCAACGTTGCCCAAGGCTAAAGCACAACCTGACAACACCACCTACCCAACGTTGCCCGAGGCTAAAGCACAACCTGACAACACCACCTACCCAACGTTGCCCGAGGCTAAAGCACAACCTGACAACACCACCTACCCAACGTTGCCCGAGGCTAAAGCACAACCTGACAACACCACCTACCCAACGTTGCCCGAGGCTAAAGCACAACCTGACAACACCACCTACCCAACGTTGCCCAAGGCTAAAGCACAACCTGACAACACCACCTACCCAACGTTGCCCAAGGCTAAAGCACAACCTGACAACACCACCTACCCAACGTTGCCCAAGGCTAAAGCACAACCTGACAACACCACCTACCCAACGTTGCCCGAGGCTAAAGCACAGAGGCTGGGAAGGTAAACCAGCCTTACTAAACATGAAGAGGAGCCACTTGAGGCAGATGTGAAAATCTTTACCTGAAAAGACATCTGTATTCAGTGATGAAAGGACAGCAGGTGCATCACATAGAGAGACTAGATTCCTCCCTGTCCTACAAGAAATGTGAATGAGTGAAGGTGTCCGAGAAAGACAGAGGGCCTAAGGCAGTGTGTGGATAAGGGAGGTATTTTCGTTAGTCGTCGTGAGCATAGTTTGAGGATGGGAATAGCCTTTCATCTGTCAGACAGAGTGAGAGAAGCTCCTCAAAAAGCTGGTACTGGGGTGAAACGTGCTTTTATAAGCCCAGTCATTGCGCAACAAATTACCATTCTAAATGCAATCGTATGTCAACTGTTTTGATGAACACGACAAAAAAATAATAATCTCAATCTCAACTTGTAATTAAAAGTGCACCTCCCATTCACCATTCGAGTGCATAGGATGTATTCAATGGTAGGCAGGCTATCAGCGCGTCACCCACCACTTTATAACGTGTCTTTGAGGGAGAATAATTATTTTCATATCAACTTTATTTCGTTGTCCAGAAGCCAAAGGCCTAGTCATATTAGCAACCCATCCTAGTTGTTGCTATTGAATTCCCCCTCTTTCTACGTTTCTAACGGAGAGCTTCATTTCTGTCACATATGGAACCGCTGCACTGTTTAGAACTGTGTTTTCCTACTAACTGAATTTTGGCAAATGATTGAAAATAACGTTTTATTAGCTGCTTTATTAGGCCCTGTAAGACAAAAGGCTTGCTCTTGTTCCATGTTTTCATTCAGCTCTTGTTCCATGTTTTCATTAAGATCTTGTTCCATGTTTTCATTAAGATCTTGTTGCATGTTTTGATTCAGTTCTTGTTCCATGTTTTCATTAAGATCTTGTTCCATGTTTTCATTAAGATCTTGTTCCATGTTTTCATTCAGTTCTTGTTCCATGTTTTCATTCAGTTCTTGTTCCATGTTTTCATTCAGCTCTTGTTGCATGTTTTCATTCAGCTCTTGTTCCATGTTTTCATTCAGTTCTTGTTCCATGTTTCATTAAGTTCTTGTTCCATGTTTTCATTAAGTTCTTGTTCCATGTTTTCATTCAGCTCTTACTGCATGTTTTCTGTTGGTCACAGCATTAAATTTTTGGGGGTGGAAATTAACCGTTTGTTGACCGGTTAATGAGGGCCGGTTAGTCAGCAGCAAAATTGACAGAAATGCATATTCATAACTTCTACCTTTAGTAGCTCTGCGTTCAAAGAGAAACAGATTGTCTGGTCTAATGGAGACAAACACACAAAATCTGATTTAAATCCCAACCAGCGTAACTGACAGGCACATCAAACAAACAACTGAACCAACACTCTGGCAAAGCATTGAAGGCGCCGAAGCACAACACAGCTCAGCCTAAATCATAAAACGGCAGCTAGGTCAGGCAGAAGAGAGGGGGAAATTAGCAACCACTAATTTAGCACTTTCAACATTGACAATGAAAGATGAAGCACCCAGTCTAAAAGCAGTGCCTCATTGGGGCATCCAGATGGGCCACACATTCCCCAAGCGACTCCACTCCACCCTTATGAAAGAAAGCAGAAGCGCTTTTCATTTGTGGGACTGTCTTGACAACATTCTCCTTATATGCCCTTTTTCTTTCTTAGGTTTTTACTGCTGCCAACACCCACCTCGGGCACAATTCAGTTTTCACTCAAGCGTGTAGACGCCCAAGAGAGCTACGGGGCTTTGCCTCCGAGAGGGGAAACGGTGGTTTGCTCGAGAAGAAAAAAACAGCAGTTGTTTCTTTATGTGATGTGGTCTTAACAGACGATTGGAGACAGAGGAGGCTGAGCATCTTATCTGTGGGCGGCACAACAATCAAGATAAGCTTACAGCTTACCATTCAGTTGTAGGCCTCCATCAAATCAGCCGGTACTGACCATGCTGTTCCACAATAAAGAACCTCCTTGGGATTGTCAAAGTATTGCTTTGGCTCTTCATGAAGGCCATACTACAGCTTCTACTGTGTCCAAGGGTTGGGCAAAAGAAACTAGGCCAGACCAAAAAAAACAAAAAATACAAATTTTAAAAAATGCCACGATAGCTTTTTCTCCAGAATAGACCTAGTTTGATCAATCCAAAACCTACTTTCAAATCACTCCAATCAAACATAAATTCCAACTACAGAGTTAAAATGTGCTTGATGTTCATATCTACCTACCTACAGTGGGGAGAACAAGTATTTGATACACTGCCGATTTTGCAGGTTTTCCTACTTACAAAGCATGTAGAGGTCTGTAATTTTTATCATAGGTACACTTCAACTGTGAGAGACGGAATCTAAAACAAAAATCCAGAAAATCACATTGTATGATTTTTAAGTAATTCATTTGCATTTTATTGCATGACATAAGTATTTGATCACCTACCAACCAGTAAGAATTCCGGCTCTCACAGACCTGTTAGTTTTTCTTTAAGAAGCCCTCCTGTTCTCCACTCATTACCTGTATTAACTGCACCTGTTTGAACTCGTTACCTGTATAAAAGACACCTGTCCACACACTCAATCAAACAGACTCCAACCTCTCCACAATGGCCAAGACCAGAGAGCTGTGGAAGGACATCAGGGATAAAATTGTAGACCTGCACAGGGCTGGGATGGGCTACAGGACAATAGGCAAGCAGCTTGGTGAGAAGGCAACAACTGTTGGCTCAATTATTAGAAAATGGAAGAAGTTCAAGATAATTGTAATTGCAAACAAAGGTTTCTGTACCATATATTAAGTTCTGCTTTTCTGATGTATCAAATACTTGTCATGCAATAACATGCAAATTAATTACTTAAAATTCATACAATGTGATTTTCTGGATTTTTGTTTTAGATTCTGTCTCTCACAGTTGAAGTGTACCTATGATAAAAATTACAGACCTCTACATGCTTTGTAAGTAGGAAAACCTGCAAAATCGGCAGTGTATCAAATACTTGTTCCCCCCACTGTAACTCCAAAGCACTGATCTGCAGCTAAGAGAGCAAGACTTGAAATAATTCCAATTCCACAAGGTGGTCATCTTTCTCCATTAGCCACAACAGCATCCTGGCAATAGACTAACTTGCACAGCTTTGAGAAAAGCTCATTCTAATTTGCTAACGTAAACTCATTTTCAGGGAGGTGGACTGCAGCTGTTACTCCTCAGCTCTGAGATTTGTCTGGCTGGCTGGTTGGCCGGCTGGTTGGCTGGCTGGTTGGCTGGCTGGCTTGCACCCAGCAGGTGCTTTGCTACACTATTCTCTTGTCAAAGTTAGATCCAGCTCGACCCTGCCCCCCCAAACCTCCCACTTTCCTCTGGCGCAGCTGGCTGGCCTGTGCCTGCTATTGTTTGCTAGCTGTCAGGGTGGGGGTTGCGCAGGACTCTGGAGTATGCCGTGGTAGGCTGGCGTCAGAGTCTATATTGTGAAGACTGGAAGCCCCCCTCCTTTCTTTAGTAGCAACCTGAACTATGCACTGCTGCAGACCAAGGTGGTGGATGACCGCATGGGAAAACTCCCCCACTGCTATAACAGAAACAGGAAGTATTTCCCTTGCCTCGTTCGCAAGCTCGGCTGTGTGGAGTTTCATTCATAGTGCTACTGGTAGTTAAACAACAGAGAATGTGATTCTACTGTTGGGCAGCCTTGGTTATAGGGCCGGGACGGTACCAGTATCGCAATACTCGTTAGTATAATGAAGAGTTGTCTGCTTCCTGTTTTCATTTTTGGCATGGAAAAAATATTGCGATACTGGTGTCGTTACAGCCCTATTTGGTTATCAACTAAAATATCTACTGTGAACATCCAATTAATTGAGTCTGGCCTTGTTATAAGAAACTCATCAAATGTCAATACTACCATGTCCTGTTCCAACTAAGCTCCATCTGTGTGCTGGAAAATACTGGATATTCCCTCCCCCATGCCCAGACTCCCCCATGCACAGCCTCCCACTCTGACAGCAAGTAATTCGACAACAACGGCATCGCTTACAATAATAAGCCACATTCTTGTCAAGGTCACCCACTCAAGCGCTGAAAGAGAGAGAGGCTGGGTCTGGGAGCAGAAATCCAGATAAGCTGTGCTGAGCCTCTGAGGATTCTGTCTCCCCGCCCTCTCCATAGTCTCTCTCCAGATAAAATCCTGCGACTTGTGACTGCAGGCCGCCCAACAACCTGCCCGCTTGACCCCATCCCCTCCTCTCTTCTCCAGACCATCTCCGGTGACCTTCTCCCCTACCTCACCTCGCTGATCAACTCATCCTTGACCGCTGGTCATGTCCCTTCCGTCTTCAAGAGAGCGAGAGTTGCTCCCCTTCTCAAAAAACCAACACTCGACCCCACTGATGTCAACAACTACAGACCAGTATCCCTTCTTTCTTTTCTTTCCAAAACTATTGAGCGTGCCGTCTTTAGCCAACTCTCTTGCTATCTCTCTCAGAATGACCTTCTTGATCCAAACCAATCAGGTTTCAGGACTGGTCATTCAACTGAGACTGCTCTTCTCTGTGTCACGGAGACTCTCCGCACTGCTAAAGCTAACTCTCTCTCCTCTGCTCTTGTCCTTCTAGACCTGTCTGCTGCCTTTGATACTGTGAACCATCAGATCCTCCTCTCCACCCTCTCCGAGCTGGGCATCTCCGGCGCGGCTCACTCCTGGATTGCGTCCTACCTGACCGGTCGCTCCTACCAAGTGGCGTGGCGAGAAGCTGTCTCCGCACCACGCGCTCTCACCACTGGTGTCCCCCAGGGCTCAGTTCTAGGCCCTCTCCTTTTCTCCCTATACACCAAGTCACTTGGCTCTGTCATATCCTCACATGGCCTTTCATATCATTGCTACGCTGACGATACACAACTAATCTTCTCCTTTCCCCCTTCTGATAACCAGGTGGCGAATCGCATCTCTGCATGTCTGGCAGACATATCAGTATGGATGACGGATCACCACCTCAAGCTGAACCCTGGCAAGACGGAGCTGCTCTTCCTCCCGGGGAAGGACTGCCCGTTCCATGATCTCGCCATCACGGTTGACAACTCCGCTGTGTCCTCCTCCCAGAGTGCGAAGAGCCTAGGCGTGACCCTGGACAACACCCTGTCGTTCTCCGCCAACATCAAGGCGGTGACCCGCTCCTGCAGGTTCATGCTCTACAACATTCGGAGAGTACGACCCTGCCTTACACAAGAAGCGGCACAGGTCCTAATCCAGGCACTTGTCATCTCCCGTCTGGACTACTGCAACTCGCTGTTGGCTGGCCTCCCTGCCTGTGCCATTAAACCCCTACAACTCATCCAGAATGCCGCAGCCCGTCTGGTGTTCAACCTTCCCAAGTTCTCTCACGTCACCCCCCCTCCTCCGCACACTCCACTGGCTTCCAGTTGAAGCTCGCATCCGCTACAAGACCATGGTGCTTGCCTATGGAGCAGTGAGGGGAACGGCACCTCTGTACCTTCAGGCTCTGATCAGTCCCTACACCCAAACGAGGGCATTGCGTTCATCCACCTCTGGCCTGCTGGCTCCCTTCCTCTGCGGAAGCATAGCTCCCCCCTCAGCCCAGTCAAAACTGTTCGCTGCTCTGGCACCCCAATGGTGGAACAAGCTCCCTCACGACGCCAGGACAGCGGAGTCACTCACCACCTTCCGGAGACATTTGAAACCCCACCTCTTTAAGGAATACCTGGGATAGGATAAAGTAATCCTTCTAACCCCCCCCAAATTGTAAAGTGGTTATCCCACTGGCTATAGGGTGAACGTACCAATTTGTGAGTCGCTCTGGCTAAGAGCGTCTGCTAAATGACGTTAATGTGCCCTTGAGCAAGGCACTTGACCCTAATTGCTCCTGTAAGTCGCTCTGGTTAAGAGCGTCTGCTAAATGACTAAAATGTAAAATGTAATAAACCTTATCTCACACCAAAGGGAAAACCGGACAACAAACCAGGAAGCCGCCATCCACTGCTCAGCTGGCTGAATTCCCACCCAAACACAACCTATGTTAACCAAACGGTCATTGATAGTGTCTATCTCCCCAATCTTATTGGAGGCTTTCACACAAAAACACCCTTGAGCCTACAGTGGGGAGAACAAGTATTTGATACACTGCCGATTTTGCAGGTTTTCCTACTTACAAAGCATGTAGAGGTCTGTAATTTGTATCATAGGTACACTTCAACTGTGAGAGACGGAATCTAAAACAAAAATCCAGAAAATCACATTGTATGAATTTTAAGTAATTAATTTGCATTTAATTGCATGACATAAGTATTTGATACATCAGAAAAGCAGAACTTAATATTTGGTACAGAAACCTTTGTTTGCAATTACAGACATCATACGTTTCCTGTAGGTCTTGACCAGGTTTGCACACACTGCAGCAGGGATTTTGGCCCACTCCTCCATACCTTCTCCAGATCCTTCAGGTTTCGGGGCTGTCGCTGGGCAATACGGACTTTCAGCTCCCTCCAAAGATGTTCTATTGGGTTCAGGTCTGGAGACTGACTAGGCCACTCCAGGACCTTGAGATGCTTCTTACGGAGCCACTCCTTAGTTGCCCTGGCTGTGTGTTTCGGGTGCTGGAAGACCCAGCCACGACCCATCTTCAATGCTCTTACTGATTGAAGGAGGTTGTTGGCCAAGATCTCGCGATACATGGCCCCATCCATCCTCCCCTCAATACGGTGCAGTCGTCCTGTCCCCTTTGTAGAAAAGCATCCCCAAAAAATTGTGTTTCCACCTCCATGCTTCACGGTTGGGATGGTGTTCTTGGGGTTGTACTCATCCTTCTTCTTCCTCCAAACACGGCGAGTGGAGTTTTGTCTCATCAGACCACATTACCTTCTCCCATTCCTCCTCTGGATCATCCAGATGGTCATTGGCAAACTTCAGACGGGCATGGACATGCGCTGGCTTGAGCAGGGGGACCTTGCGTGCGCTGCAGGATTTTAATCCATGACGGCGTAGTGTGTTACTAATGGTTTTCTTTGAGACTGTGGTCCGAACTCTCTTCAGGTCATTGACCAGGTCCTGCCATGTAGTTCTGGGCTGATCCCTCACCTTCCTCATGATCATTGATGCCCCACAAGGTGAGATCTTGCATGGAGCCCCAGACCGAGGGTGATTGACCGTCATCTTGAACTTCTTCCATTTTCGAATAATTGCGCCAACAGTTGTTGCCTTCTCACCAAGCTGCTTGCCTATTGTCCTGTAGCCCATCCCAGCCTTGTGCAGGTCTACAATTTTATCCCTGATGTCCTTACACAGCTCTCTGGTCTTGGCCATTGTGGAGAGGTTGGAGTCTGTTTGTTTGAGTGTGTGGACAGGTGTCTTTTATACAGGTAACGAGTTCAAACAGGTGCAGTTAATACAGGTAATGAGTGGAGAACAGGAGGGCTTCTTAAAGAAAAACTAACAGGTCTGTGAGAGCCGGAATTCTTACTGGTTGGTAGGTGATCAAGTACTTATGTCATGCAATAAAATGCAAATTAATTACTTAAAAATCATACAATGTGATTTTCTGGATTTTTGTTTTAGATTCCGTCTCTCACAGTTGAAGTGTACCTATGATAAAAATTACAGACCTCTACATGCTTTGTAAGTAGGAAAACCTGCAAAATCGGGCCGTGTATCAAATACTTGTTCTCCCCACTGTATATTAGGTTCTTCTTTGAAACTAAGAGAAGGGTGCTTGGCTTCCTCGAGACTAAACGCCTGAAGGGTTTTGTATGGTCAAATTACAATGATAAGCGGTTTGTCTTCAAGTTACTACTGGATGGATCCTATGAGGTAGTGAACGGCTACAGCACAATAGACATTTTACTAGCCCGCATATTAAAACAAGGAAAACAAGTTGTTATTCAGTCTGTGAGATTTCACCAGAGACCACAACCACAACACTATTTAGAGAGATGTTCCGCATTTGCATGTTTCCCTTGTACAGAGGCTCCTCTGTGAGTGGTGCTTCATCCAACCACATGAACTACAAAACCCTATCCTTCAGTTGAGCATCGATGCTTTGATAAGTTTGGTTGCATTTCTAGACAACGGTTAAAAATAATTTGCTTACGGAAAGAAATCTGATGAAAAAATGTAATCACCCATCAACCGAAATTGGCGTCCCATAACCTTACTACATTGTGATTTCAAAATAAAAGTATAATTCTGGAGGATGTTTCAGGAGCTATGGCTATAGCTACAATATTATCCAGACAAAACAAAATAAAAGCCTATGGGGGTCTTCTACAGGGCAGACAGATGAGCAGGTGAACTATGACCTTTTGTATGGGGGTTAGTCCCTGTCTGCAGACAGGATAGACACACTAACACAGTCCCCTGTTCTATCACACAGACTGGATCCTGTTTCTCTGCTGAACCTCTTCTGTTGGGAGTCTCACAACGGTCCTATTGAGCCATGTCTAGGCCTCATGTCTAGGGCCTCATGTCTAGGGCCTCATGTCTAGGGCCTCATGTCTAGGGCCTCATGTCTAGGGCCTCATGTCTAGGGCCTCATGTCTAGGGCCTCATGTCTAGGGCCTCATGTCTAGGGCCTCATGTCTAGGGCCTCATGTCTAGGCCTACAGCTTGATGGATAGTGATGTGCACTATACTGCAAAGAGCAGTTCCTGGGCTATGGCATTACTATAGTAGAAACACACACACACCAAAGGCCATAGAGCAGGGGTGTCAAACTCATTCCACGGAGGGCCGAGTGCATGTGGGTTTTTGGTTTTTCCTTTCAATTAAGACCTAGACAACCAGGTGAGGGGAGTTCCTTACTAATTAGTGACCTTAATTCCTCAATCAAGTACAAGGGTGGAGTGAAAACCCGCAGACACTCGGCCCTCCGTGGAATGAGCTTGACACACGTGCCATAGAGTGATGAGCAGCATCACAGCAGGTGGTCCTCTGCTCCAAGCATAATTCCATACTGATGAAATAGGCTACTTGCTTCTACTAGTATTGTTCTACTTGGAGGTAGAAACATGGAGGAGGAAGGAGGGTAGGCGGGTGTGAATTAATGTGCCAATAAAGCCACTCCAATCTGACAAACCATGTTGCTCCTAAATCTAGCCTAGTGTAATCTGCCTGTCAAGGTTTTTCAGGTGGATACGATGGACTACGGTGTAACAACAAAAGATAGGGGTTTATCTGTGATCCCAGAAGGAGGCCCCTGAAATCCCCAAGACATTTGCTTAATCAGAGGGCGTGCAGAGAGACGTGTGGGTCGACCACAGCGAGCGGCCACTGGTAGGCCGTGCAGAGAGACGTGTGGGTCGACCACAGCGAGCGGCCACTGGTAGGCCGTGCAGAGAGACGTGTGGGTCGACCACAGCGAGCGGCCACTGGTAGGCCGTGCAGAGAGACGTGTGGGTCGACCACAGCGAGCGGCCACTGGTAGGCCGTGCAGAGAGACGTGTGGGTCGACCACAGCGAGCGGCCACTGGTAGGCCGTGCAGAGAGCGTGTGGGTCGACCACAGCGAGCGGCCACTGGTAGGCCGTGCAGAGAGACGTGTGGGTCGACCACAGCGAGCGGCCACTGGTAGGCCGTGCAGAGAGACGTGTGGGTCGACCACAGCGAGCGGCCACTGGTAGGCCGTGCAGAGAGACGTGTGGGTCGACCACAGCGAGCGGCCACTGGTAGGCCGTGCAGAGAGACGTGTGGGTCGACCACAGCGAGCGGCCACTGGTAGGGGATCACACTAAACAAATGACATCTACATGCCCTTAAAATCATTAAGGAACTGTGGAGTCAGTAGGAGGTGTCAAGGAAGAGAAAATGAAGTGAATTACCCCTGAAAATACAGCTCTAATTCTCCCTCTGACAGTCCCTTAGCAGAAGTCTGCACAGCCATCATAGTTTGATGACCTCGTTAGTTGGAGTGCCTAATCTGCTAATGCCCTGATAAAAAGAACCGGGGAGGGCGGCTGCCTGCTAGTATTCCCCCCTCTACAGCTGCTATCCACGGGCACAGCTGATACCGTCATGGCCATTTAGGTTACAGCAGGGAGCACGGTCAAACGGGCAAACTGCATGAACCAATCTCTCAGTGAGTGAAGGGGTTGGCACCAAGTCCTTAATGGCACAAACCTGCATAAGGAGGAGCGAGCATTGTGCCTTAAGACCTAATATCAACACCAACTAAAACTAGTGGGTAGTGCTTCAGGTCTGCATAAAATCAACCCAATCTCTGACGTCAACAACTCCGTTTCTAATGTATTTTATCAGAATGGAAAAGGATGAAAACAGAGGCTATTCTCAGAGGTCAAAACCAAGAGCAGCTGATCTGGAGGTGGTGGGATGATTAAGGCCAGCAGCCGTTCATCTAGCGGAGCATGAGGATATGTCTTTTATCAGTTGATCCTATAGGGTGTTTAATACATTACATGAGTTCTCCGCTATTAGCATTAGCTAAGTTGTTAACAATTGAAATATTCCATAATGATTACATTTGACCTGAGTGACTAGACTTCACAGCAGGCAGTCTCATTCTCTTAAAGACATAAAGCTAATTGATATGATTAAATACCATTTGGTTTTCCAGATGGGAGAGCCCCCATTTCTAGAACATAATGGAGTGTGTGAGCTCAGTATAATCCAAGTACAGAACAACTCCCCAGCCTCTTCAATAAAGAGGAACGCATTTCCATTCTAACTTCACCTTTATTGATCCTGGGCCTTTTCATCATCTCTCTGCAGAAAACACAGCATAGAAACCACCAGTGTTATTACATTAACATTTTAGTCATTTGGCAGTTATTTTCTCCTAGATAGGCTTTTGTAAATAGAGCAGAGCGTGCCGTTCCTAAATAATGCGGATAAGTAAATGCTTTGTTTATTTTTTAAAAGAATGCAGCATAGCCCTGCGTCAACACATTCTGGATGTCAGATCAAAGTTACCAGATCAAAGTCAATCAATAATTCAGGAATTTGATCCTGCACATCGAGTTATCAGAGAGTACCTACCTACCTACTTACATACCTACATACCTACATACCTACATACATACTCTACCATGTTGAAACTACCCCAAGGTTTCATTTCTAAATCCCTTCAATCTAGAAACACCACAGGGAATACAGAGAAACCAAAAATATCTAATCATCACAAATATCCCTGTAGTTTAATTAAAGAATGGGCTGCGTCTGCGTGGCAAAGATGAAAGAATTTGGAATGAGTTGGTAGAATCCATTCCTATCAGGTTATTGATCAGGATCCACACCTTATGGTCGGGTTGGAGGAGGAAGAAAAGTGTCAAGAGGAGATGGAGCAAAGAGATAAGAGTTTGGACAAGGAGTGTAAAGACAGCTTATTCAAGGACACTGAGCACATCAGCATTCATCAGAGCGCTCATCAGAGAGCTCTTCCTTGGCTAGGTGACTGATGCATGTGGTACTATCGTCTGAAGAAAATAGCAGTGAGGGGGAAAAAAATAAAATAAATCAAACCTTCTCCTTCCTGAGAACATAAAATCCACTGGCACACAACCAAGTTTAGAGGACAGGAGTAAGAGGGATATGAACTACAGTTTTACTGAAGGCATTTAGTGCTTTTCATGTGGTAACTCATTTATAAATATGAATTCAAATGTAATTTATACAGAGATCAACAATCTAGATGCAATATGCTGGGGATGTCTTCTGAAAAGCAGACCCGTGACAGAAAAGGGTTTCTTCTCACCTCAACTGTAAAGAAATACCATTTTTCACTGGCTGCTTTATAGAAATGGAAATGTATCATGAAGTTAGTATGAGATGTCAATGTTGCCTGACTAGCACTTATGAATAAAGATATATATATGATTTTTTTAATGGTTTCCTTAAACTGTTTGCCTTTCACAGAAAGACAAACATCACAAATTGCACGCCGACAGAAAGGAGAGCACGATTCAGCTGGGCTGTGTAAACATGCAATGGCTCGTGTTTGGCAATAAATATCTCGCAACTCAGCGTGCACTCCAAACTCTATGTTTGACTAGGTTATTTACGGTGTACGGTGAGTTTATACACCCTCCCTGCACTGCCGGTCCCTCGTAACTATATGAGCATTATGAGGTATCTATAGGCCACTTCTCTTGACATGCCTTATTCTAAAGCATTCAGCCAAGTTGGCAGTGTGTGTGCCAATTTAATAAATGTAAATGTCATGTAAACACCAACTGACTGGTAGACTATGCCAAAGCCAATGGCTCCATGTTGCAGGGCTTAGAATGACTTGGCAGCAACCAGTGCTGAAAGGAAATAGAAAAACTATTCAACAGGGTTGGGATGTTAATGCTCCAATAAAAATCTGATCTGGGAGCATTTGATTTGGGTGAGGATTTAGCGATTCTGTGGTGATGAGGCATTAGCCCTGGTCTTTGGACTGAGGCCCAGGACAGTATTCTCTCCCCCCCCCCCCGCTCACTCTCGGTCACACACACACACACACACAGTCTATCCTCCATGTTCTCCAACAACAGCTCTACTGTGCTACTCTGAAGACAAGCCTTGTAGCCATGACTACTGTGCAGCTCAGGGCTCAATCAAGCCTGTTCTCTGTCAAAAGAGCTCCCACGATGATCTCAAATTAAATTAATTCCTTTAAACCAATTAGCAGAGGCTTTAAAAAGGGACAGCCTTCGTTGTAAGATCATTTTACCATCTGATTAAGAAAAATTACGGAACAGGCAACTGGAAACAGAAAATAACGATTAAAATGTATAACAGTCTAATCTCTTCCATTTCATACTAGCAGGCCAGTGGGTTAAGGTTATTACAGTTGGAACGGAGTGGGGGGGATGGGGGTAGCTCTGGTTTCCAATATGAGCAGCACCAGTTACAGCATCTCAGAATAAAAATCCCATACTGAGCACTGTGCAAGCTTTCCACAAATAATCATGAGTGTTAGACATTGCTCCCCAAGGACGGCCATGTTCCCTCTTTCATTTCTATCAGCAGCATAATCCCCTTTTGAAACCCTTTTTAGGGTGAATTAGAAAGGCGCCGTATTCAAAGAGATGAGTGGAGAGAGAAGGGGCTGGTAATAATCCCAAGGGCCTAGCAGTCTACGTGGATTAGAATGGCAAAGAATATCCTTTCATCTCAGAGCCACACTTCCCAGCTAGCTCTCTCTCTCTCTCACACACAAACACAGTGTTTATTGACACATACACCAGATGGTGAAATGTGTTAGTGATATTCTCTTTTGTTAAGAAAACAAGTCATTCTTTGCCTTTTGTAAATAGATGATACAATTATGTTTATAAAAAGAGACACGATAGTTAATCTACTGGATTGAAGACAAGCTGATATGAAAGACTTGCTCTCTGGACTGACCTCAGTGTGGAGGCGTTTTGTCAGGACAGACTATTGGTCGTAATAACACATTATATGGGTGTTTTCTGCAACCGAGAAACTAGAGGAAGGAGCAGGTGCGACAAACCAAAGTCTCCCTGACAAAGTCTATGCCTAGACTATAATCGCAAACAATGGACCCCCAATTCTTTAGGGTTACTAATGAAAAACATAGGTAACCACGATTCCCACAAGTTGATATTCCTAGATCATTACAGATTATCTACAGTTAAAACAGTGACTGTTAAATGTTCTGCATGGTATATTGAAGGCCCATGACCATCACTTCTTTGTCTGCGATTGTTTGGCAATCTCATTTTAGAGAGACATGTTTCATCTGAGTGTGATTTCTGAGAAGACATTCTTCAAACAATTACAGAAGTGCTGCTTGCGGTAAACATGCTGCTTGCGGAGTGAGTGACTTCTCTAAAGGCGTCCACATGCTTCCCAGCCGAAACAGTTCGGAATAGTTTGTGCATATTATGATACAATTTTGTGACGTTTTCATTAGTTTTGGACTTCTGTGAGTTATTATATTTTGGCTGTTCGGGCACACAGCATATTTTCTGGGGGCAAGCCGAAGTTCGGAGCCAAAGTCTATGCCCCTTCGTCCGTGATTGGTCAACAGTAGGGATTCTTCAATAAAGTCTGTTGTCATTCAACGAGAGAAATACTGCATCAAACATCTTAGACGTAAAATTGCGCGACTACGATCTCCTCTGCAAAAACTTCCAAATTTATGACAGATTTCTTGAGATATTAGATTAATTCTGACTATTTTGAGGAAGTGTATACTGGCTACGGCGTCTCAAAATGGACGAACCGTACTACGCCACTTTTTTCTTGTTTTTCAAGCGAAGGTATTTTAAGGGAGTATGCTAGCACACTTGTTCGGTTCGGCTATCCGACTTCGGCTAGGCGCCAGCCAACCTGTAGCATGCTAACGCCTTAAGTGGAGGAAACAAACTGCAAGTCTTTCCCCCTCATGTCTGTTGCCACGGTTTTAAGAATGCTTTTAAATCACATTAAAGGATTCCTAGGTGACACTAACCTCATTAGAGCAGAGCAAGTTCAAACCACAAAGTCACTGCACAAAACTGTTAGATGTGTCAAGGTTGGCCTACATATTGCACTAGGGGTATCAAATTGGCTATGTAACACTATTGTGGTTAGTCAATTATGCTTCGGCTAATTTTGTATGGAGGACAAATATCTGGGAAGCAGGTTTATTTTGTATTTAAAAAAGCCCACAGTGACCAACATGTCTATTAACAATTACACCGACAAAGTATTTTAGAGGATTATGCAGATATACAGCTGCGGAAAAAATTAAGAGACCACTGCAAAATTATCAGTTTCTCTGGTTTTACTATTTATAGGTATGTGTTTGGGTAAAAATAACATGTTTGTTTTATTCTATAAACTACTGACAACATTTCTCCCAAATTCCAAATAATAATATTGTCATTTGGAGCATTTATTTGCAGAAAATGACAACTGGTCGAAATAACAAAAAATATGTAGTGTTGTCAGACCTCGAATAATGCAAAGAAAATAAGTTCATGTTAATTTTTAAACAACACAATAGTAATGTTTTAACTTAGGAAGAGTTCAGAAATCAATATTTGGTGGAATAACCCTGATTTTCAATCACAGCTTTCATGCGTGTTGGCATGCTCTCCACCAGTCTTTCACATTGATGTTGGGTGACTTTATGCCACTCCTGGCGCAAAAATTCAAGCAGCTCGGCTTTGTTTGATGGCTTGTGACCATCCATCTTCCTCTTGATCACATTCCAGAAGTTTTCAATGGGGTTCAGGTCTGGAGATTGGGCTGGCCATGACTGGGTCTTGATCTGGTGGTCTTCCATCCACACCTTGATTGACCTGGCTGTGTGGCATGGCGCATTGTCCTGCTGGAAAAACCAATCCTCAGAGTTGGGGAACAATGTCAGAGCAAAAGGAAGCACGTTTTTTTCTCCAGGACAACCTTGTACGTGGCTTGATTCATGCGTCCTTCACAAAGACAAATCTGCCCGATTCCAGCCTTGCTGAAGCACCCCCAGATCATCACCGATCCTCCACCAAATTTCACAGTGGGTGCGAGACACTGTGGCTTGTAGGCCTCTGTCTAACCATTAGACGACGAGGTGTTGGGCAAAGCTGAAAATTGGACTCATCAGAGAAGATGACCTTACTCCAGTCCTCTACGGTCCAATCCTTATGGTCATTTGCAAACCTCAGCCTGGCTCTTCTTTGCTTCTCATTGATGAAGGGCTTTTTTCTAGCTTTGCATGACTTCAGCCCGGCCCCTAGGAGCCTGTTTCGAACTGTCCTCGCCGTGCACTTCACCCCAGCTGCCGTTTGCCATTATTTTTGTAGGTCACTTGATGTCATCCTACGGTTGTTGAGTGACATTCGAATGAATTGGCGGTCATCCCGGTCAGTAGAGAGTCGTTTTCGCCCTCTGCCGGTCTGTAGCTTTGTTGTCCTCAATGTCTGCTGCTTGACCTTGTTCTTATGAACCGCCGTCTTTGAAATTTTAAGGATGGAAGCAACCTGACGCTCACTGTATCCCTCTGCCAGTAAAGCCAGAATTGAACCCTTCTTTTCCTCACTCAAAACTTTCCTTTTCAACTCTTTTGGCATGGTCAATAGTTATTTTTTGATTAATATTACTTTTGAGGTACTATTAGCACTGTTTTTGCCATCCAGCTGGTCCTATTGCAAAAGGATAGTGATGACCACAGCAGTGGTTTTTATACTTTTCCTTGTTAAATAAGATTTGGTTCATGTGATCACCTAATCAGTTCCTAATTCAGTAGAATGAGGTGTGCCTGTGTTGGAATTCAACAGACACTGGAATGGAATGGCTGTCATACATGTAGAGATGCTGATTTAAGAACAATTTGCAGCGGTCTCTTAATTTTTTCCACGGCTGTAGGCTACACGGCATCGATTAAAACAGCAACAACGTAGTTAGACATTGTGGTTAGAGTAAAATAGGGTTTGTGTAATGTGATGGAGTAGTGGTTTAACATAGAATACATTGTGGTTGGAGCTTGAAGACTGGTGATAAATGACAGCAAGAGAGAGAGGGTCTTCAAAATGCCTTTTCATGGTCTGTTTCTAATACAGGACAACCCTTTATTTGATATAATTCCAAAAGGTCAACTAACCTAGGTTGAAAAAAACAGATTTGCAAATATTGGCGTACTTTCACCAAAATATGTGTTTTTTCCTGAAGAAACACTTCCAAACGACTGTCCCTATTTGTTTCACATAAAGTAGTATTTGCACATTAATATTTTGTCGTTTCTTAATTAGATCCACCAATGGCTAATGCTAATGTTAGCTGTTTCGCTAATTCACATATAAATAACTGTATTCAATCATCCCGCGTTGGACATATTTAAAATGTAGGGAGCCGAAACCAGCCCAGCCAGACTGAACCCATTTGCCCAAAAATGTAGCCCACCTCACTGACGTATACAATTCCTCAGCAATTTCCTGAAGTTAACCGTAGGACAGTACAATGCAAGTGTGCTTTAATTTGTATGTTTGAAAAAGCCTATGGGGTAACAAGGCAAACAGTCTCAGTCACAGGGCTAAGTCCATTTCTCCTTCTTCCTCCTATGTAGGTTCACCAGTATTTCAATGTGAAAACAGAGTGGTGTCTATTGGTAAGAGACAGTTGCTAAGGTACAGTTGCTAAGGTACAGAGGCCCAACGGCAAGAGGAAAAGAAACGCATTAGGCTAGACTTCACAGCTAACCACCCTTATTGTATTGAGCAGCTGGCACCAACTCTGCAGAGTGTAGTTTTTAAATGACGGTAGTGATTTCAGTTCCAGGGTGAAATGTGAGGTCCTGACACCTTGCTACCCTGGTTCTTACCAATCAATGAGACACAGGTTTTGGAATTTTCCTAAGAGGACAGGGTAGAATGGAGCCTCAGTCACCAGCAAAATACCAAAGCCACTCTTTCACAGAGAGCAGAACTGGATATATAACCTACCTTTATGAAGATAATCCTATTTGAAACCAGACTCTTTCAATCTGCAGTAAAATGACTTGCTACAAGGGAAAGGAACGGGGAACGACACCTCAGGTTGAACAACAGGCTAACCTGTAAACGCTCACTTGCATTTCAAGCCTATAAGAGTGGCTTGAGAAACAGGGTAATAAATATAAGATGAATGCCAGTGGTTTCATTCTGACTGACTGGATTTAACGGACCAATTAGACTAACCACACAGGCAAGCTGAGCCAAGCAAATAGCAGGCATGCTTTGGCCACTGGACACAGCACAACCATTTGAATGCAGTATATAGTACAGCAGAGTAGCAGATCTCAGCCAGTCTCAACTAATAGTAAGGATGAGCATTCAATTGACGCAGGAGGCTTTAAGTGGAAATAAGATTTGCCAAGGGATTAGGGTATTTTCCAAGAAGTGGCCAACATCAGGTATTTTTAAACAACAAGCAGAAATCTAGGTGATTTCCAATGTATGTTCTCAAAACCAAACCAGGCTAAAAAACTATCCCTGTAAATTGACTGTTAATAGGCAATCCTCTGGTTTACCCATAATGTAAAAATAACCCCTCTTAGTTGAAGTAGAAACCTCTGAAATCATAATTTTTTTTCTAACGCAAAGTGGTAAGAAAGGGAAAAAGACAAGATTACTAATGGCAGCCGCAGGTTGGCAGCACACACAGACATCAATCTCTCTTCCAGCTCCCCGTCTTTTAGAAGCTGCCTCCAGTCTTTCTTCTCTCCCACTACACTTCTTTATGGAGGAAAGTTCCTCACACAGAGGAACTCAATGGGGGGGGGGTTCACATTCCTACCTTGAAAGCCCTAGCTAGCTAAACCTTTTTGAAGAGTTGCCTCACCAACACCTACAGTACGCACAAATCTACATTTCTTTCAAGCTGAAAATAAACTGGTGAGTTTTTCCATGAGCGATCGAGTCATGAATGTCTCCTTGTGGAGTAAGCTTGTCCAACAGTGAGTGGTTTCATAATGCAGCTAACACTTTCAACAAAATGACAAACCTCTAAATGAGCTAAGGCCTGGAGGAAGAAAGACAGTTTCATGTATTGTACAGCCTAGGTCTAAACTAGTGACACACCACAGAATGCACTAAGCCAAACCCTTCGAAAACAGGCAACAATCCTGAAACACACAATACAACAAGACTGACTCTGTAACAGACTGCCAGCTTTCCCCTCACAGGCAGAACATTCCAGGCCAGAGGAAAGCCACGTCTGCTCCTCCCCACTGTGTGGGTTTTGTTCTGCTAATCAGACCACATGCCTCAAGGATTCAGGAACCCTAGAACTGTGTTTGCCTTAATAGAGCAGCCCTTTCAGCCAGCCTCTCCTTTCAGCCAGCCTCTCCCTCCACCAGCCCCATGCAGCAGAAGCAGCGCAGACAAACCATTCAGTGTGTAGGGGGTTAAAGACTTCATCCATTCATAACCTAACGTAGCAGGCGTAAAAGAAACGCCTGAGCGGAATTCTCACATCCGGTTTTCAGCGGAAAATGAAGCTAGGATGAAGATGGTTGTATCCCTGAAAACCGGATGCATCAGGTTATTGGTAACTCCGCTAACGGTGATCCATTCATAACGCTGTCCTCCCCTCCCCCCTCCCTTAACCCCAGTTTGTCCCCTCTACCCATTTCCCTCCTCTACCCCCCCATTTCCCTCTTCTACCCATCACGTGCCCTATCTTCCCTCACCACAGCAGAGCCCCTATTTCCTTGTGTAGCTGGCGTATGAATAGATTCATGGTTTATTATTAGAACGTTGACCCAACTCCACATTCACCCCACCCCTAAGTAGAGAAAATACATCGACTCAAGACCATCAAAACCTCAAAATCTGAGCTTCTCCTTTTTCTCTCTCGTTCTTTGTTTGTTTGTTCGTTCCCCTTTGCCCCCCCCCCCACCCGGCTTTCCTGCTACTCACGCATTGAGAGGCGAAATGAGGCGCGTTGGAAATTTGCTGTCTGACAATGGAAGACAGCTGCTCTCACTGCTTAAGTCTTTCATGAGCTGAATTAGCAGCGCGGGCTAGCCTCTCTCCCTTCCCCCCCCCCCAACATGCTTCCCTGACAGCACACTGATCCACAGACTCACACACACACACGCCTAGCCTTGTACAAAGCTTAGGAGACAGAGGCGGCTGGGGAAAGACGAGGCATGAAAGGGCTTTGTGTCGCAGATCTGTGATCACTTTTGCAGGACTAGCCAAAGATGTTTTGCGACCTTGAAGCCAACCTCCCCATACATTTTCTATGAGGATATTGCTGCTAGGTGTACACAGGGAAAGCTCACGTTTTAACATAAATAGCCTATGGTACCTGAGGAAAACACGAGGGCATTCAAATAAGACTTACTCAGTAACTCAAACAATATGAACACAGATCAATTCACAGGCTTATTCACTATTATTATAAGCCTAGTCTTCCATTTACTTTACATTAGCCTAATCTACAATCTAGCCTCCGAGGTGGTAGCCAGCTTATCACTCAATAGGAAAGTAAATAACTGTATCCCTCTGTTAGATTTCAGAACATCATGAATTTGGAAAAACTCAAATCTAAAAAAACTGAAATTATCCCAATGGACACTGATAGTGACAGCATGGAGGCTCAGACCACAGTGCTGCCATTCCCACCAAAGTCTCCTTGTTATCCCAATAGAGGAGGGACAAAATAGCATGTGGCCTCCCAGCATGGTGCAGCGAGGTTTTTAGGCTTCTCGACAAGCTTTGTGAAAGTCAACATTTTATTGCGACACCTTCAGGAGCAAATTAAAAACAGGCACATTCCCCTGTTGACAAAAGACCCCATATGTAAAAAAAAAAAAAAAAAAAAAAAAAAAAAGTAGGTTACAGAACATGCACAGGCCAACAGTTTTCCATTTTCAAAAGATCTATGATTAAAAGGGTTACAATGATTAGGCCAACAATGGCTAGCCTAAATAGACTGTTCCAAACCGTTCTAGGTTATGAGCAACAGCAAATGGAATGCAGAACGTACACATTTCAACTGTTCTTTAAGACAATGGTGTTGTTGTCTTACGGAACACATCGTAATCCTTGTGATGACGATGAGTTTGTTTAATTCAATGTAAACCTAGCTGGAAGTAAATGTCTTCTGTTGTGTGCAAAAGCAGATCTTTCACTGCTCTCAGCAGCCTTTAGAAAGGAACAAGAGGGCACAAATCAAGCCCGGGGTTCTCCAGGTCAAGGGGGCTGCTAAATGTCTACAGACACAGTTTATGACCAGCGAGGACTGGCTTCCAATATGAAATAGTTCCACACAAGGGTCTCTCATGGCTCTTGACAAGGATTTCCTGGAACACTGTCCAACAGGACTATAAACTTAGTGGCCCGCAGCTTTCCCATTCCCATTCACTGACGAGGCCTCTGGACTGACCGTGGGGGATGGGGAACGACCCTGTTCCTGAGGCAGAATCAGCTCTGGGAATGGCTCTGCTACAGGTGGAGTCACTGTCCTCGCAGCGCTTTAATCCCCGCCCACAGTAAAGTGACACTGAACACTACGAATACGACAACCCAATAAAAAAAAATAGCCATGAGCCAAGGCTCCTTTTGTAGCGGTACATTGAGGCCACCGCACAAACATTCGGTAAGATGTTCTTGGCAGTAATGCAAATTCTCCCAGCTGTACCCTTTTGAAAAGGACAAGAGAGAACTGTGCTAGCTGACAGCAAACTGCAACGTTTTGGCAAATTGCTGGTTAAATATAGACATCTTTGAGGGTAGACATGTGACCTCGACTGTTAACGAATCACACGCCATCTAGCCTACAGAACAAAGAAACACAATTGTATGGGAAGGAGTTTCTGAGCGGGAGACTGTAAAGAGAGAGCAAAAGGCTAAGTGGTGACTATACAGCAGAATATGCCATGACAGGATTTCAGCCGCTTGCTTGCTGAGTATAAATCAGTATTTCCCACTTCATCTTGTTGCCTCATCACCCTACACAATAGCAAACACAGATAAGACTTTCTTAAGTGGGGAAAGTTGTAAAGGAAACAAGACCCACATACCGAAGCCAACTCCTTCCTGCTGCAGAGCAGCCAGTAGCAACACTGACACACATTCCAGTTTCAAAGCGGTTTTCTTCTGGGACGCCAAAATGAATCTAGCATAATATTGATGTGCATGGATTATGCCGATATCTGCACCAATTTTGAGCATTAAGATTGTGACAAATGTTGGGTATTTTTCTCAGTATTATGAACGCTTGTCTGATCTCAATTTACATAAACACTTGAAAGGACAGTTTGAGAAATTCAGAAGAGCCCAGACAAAGGCATTTAACAGCTTGCCTGCACGTGCTTTGAGGAAACAAAGGGAGAATGAATAAAATGTGTCCTTTTCATAAGGAGACAAAGGCAACACATTAAACAGTGAATTCCACCGCAACCTCAGGCAAACTCAAGCCTAAATGTTTCTGGATCTGAGAGAAATAAGCTAGCTCAACCAAGAAGTGGTTGGAGATCAGTTTACACAATCCTTATCTCCTTAACACCATTAAGGGGTCAAAAGTTAACTGACCTTAGATCTAGCCTCAATAATCCAAGTCTATAGCTTTATCTAAATAGGTGGGCAAAGTAGAATTGCTGTCACTAACCCTCCCTTTTTTAAAGCCCTGTGTTTGTGCTTAGCCTCACAGCCTTTTACATTGTTGTGGAGACAGAGGCTAATGACAGACGTGGAAAACAATTAGTGTTGAGTGTTTTTACTGGGGGGGGGGGGGCTCCCTGAGGGCGAGCGTTTCTAACAGACAGAGGTAGCACTACAGGAATCACAGCAGCACTGACTGAGTCCGCTGCTGCAAAATACCTCCCTTCATCTGTTCCTCACACACACACACACGTATCTAAAACACACACGCAGGTTCTCTCAACAGTAGGTTGTCAAATCAACTAAAAATAGGCATGATGGGCCAACAAGCTTTGTTTCCAATGTAATTACAGTCGGGCAATGGTCGAGGCCAAGCACAAGCCAAAGAGCTAGGGAGAGCCAGGGAAAGGAGTGTGGCTTGTTCCTTTTCACATTGGATGTTCATTATTGGCAATGAATTATACCACTGACACATAGCTGTGAGGACCCTAGTGAACAGAATAACACCTTGAGGAATAACAAGTCAAGGCTGCTAATACCAGGAAAAGCAATTCAAGCATGGATGGTTACCACCAAGGCAAAGAAAACGCCATTGATTAGACACAGTAAAAACTATGACGAAACACACTTCCAAGCATTAGGTCATTCAATCATTCTTGCCCTTCAAAGCATTTAACAAGATAACCATTTGAGCTCAATTTTGAGATTCCAATTACCTACAGAGGCCTCTCACGCCAGCCTGAATGGGGGCTCTTCATTTGCTGCAATCACACGGAACATACAAGTCTGCTGATCAAGAGGAATCACTTCTCCACGCTCGCCTGAGGCGACAACAGAGCACTGCACTGCTTGCCTCTTTATCGGATGATGGCGGGCCATCTCTGCTTTGAAAATAGGGCTTAGAATTCAGTCCCTGTCCGCTCCACGGGGCGAAGTCTAGTCATTTAACAGTAGATTTAGGCTACATTTCATAATGCTTTGTTTAACCAAGACTGATATTGGTGAGGCAGCAGCTGAAAAGGAACAGGTCTAGGCTAGACGCCCAACAAGGCTGAAAAGAAGGCTACGTCATGGGGCTAAAACAATGTGGCTTCACGGCAAGGTGCCTCAGCAGGACCAAGCAAGTTTACATTCCAGGTAGGATTTGGCTGAACGGATTGGGGAAATATGTTTATTCCCAATCCCTGTTTGCTGCGTCGCCTTGTTTTTCCACACAAAAATTACACAAATGGGACAACAGCAAAGTTTCTGTGTTTAGGCCTACACATCAAGTCTGGTTAGAATTAGGCTAACCAGCCTATATGAACAGGTATAGCCTACCCTCGTCTACGTAACTGACACTCCCTTCAAAACCACTCATCCTCCCTTCTCTTCTAGGGTCCTCAAAGCCCTGGTGCTAGTTAAAAGGAATGAGCTGTCACACAATAGCACCAGTCAGTCGATCAAAGGCAAGAAAAGGAAAAAAAGCTAGCTCTCGTGAGACCCCTTTCTCCCCTAACTGCACATCAGCGACTACACCGAGTGGTGGCCAGGCCCTTTCTCCCCTAACTGCACATCAGCGACTACACCGAGTGGTGGCCAGGCCCTTTCTCCCCTAACTGCACATCAGCGACTACACCGAGTGGTGGCCAGGCCCTTTCTCCCCTAACTGCACATCAGCGACTACACCAAGTGGTGGCCAGCCAGGCCCTTTCTCCCCTAACTGCACATCAGCGACTACACCGAGTGGTGGCCCTTTCTCCCCTAACTGCACATCAGCGACTACACCGAGTGGTGGCCAGGCCGTTTCTCCCCTAACTGCACATCAGCGACTACACCGAGTGGTGGCCAGGCCCTTTCTCCCCTAACTGCACATCAGCGACTACACCGAGTGGTGGCCAGGCCCTTTCTCCCCTAACTGCACATCAGCGACTACACCGAGTGGTGGCCAGGCCCTTTCTCCCCTAACTGCACATCAGTGACTACACCGAGTGGTGGCCAGGCCCTTTCTCCCCTAACTGCACATCAGTGACTACACCGAGTGGTGGCCAGGCCCTTTCTCCCCTAACTGCACATCAGCGACTACACCGAGTGGTGGCCAGGCCCTTTCTCCCCTAACTGCACATCAGCGACTACACCGAGTGGTGGCCAGGCCCTTTCTCCCCTAACTGCACATCAGCGACTACACCGAGTGGTGGCCTGGCCCTTTCTCCCTAACTGCACATCAGCGACTACACCGAGTGGTGGCCTGGCCCTTTCTCCCCTAACTGCACATCAGCGACTACACCGAGTGGTGGCCAGGCCCTTTCTCTCCTAACTGCACATCAGCGACTACACCGAGTGGTGGCCAGGCCCTTTCTCCCCTAACTGCACATCAGCAACTACACCGAGTGGTGGCCAGGCCCTTTCTCCCCTAACTGCACATCAGTGACTACACCGAGTGGTGGCCAGGCCCTTTCTCCCCTAACTGCACATCAGCGACTACACCGAGTGGTGGCCAGGCCCTTTCTCCCCTAACTGCACATCAGCGACTACACCGAGTGGTGGCCAGGCCCTTTCTCCCCTAACTGCACATCAGCGACTACACCGAGTGGTGGCCTGGCCCTTTCTCCCCTAACTGCACATCAGCGACTACACCGAGTGGTGGCCAGGCCCTTTCTCCCCTAACTGCACATCAGCGACTACACCGAGTGGTGGCCAGGCCCTTTCTCTCTCAAGCACAGACCCTTTTTTTTCTCCTCCTTCCTCTATTGAACTGACATTGCTAATGTAATTTTCCATGAGAGCTGCTCCATTCGTCAAGGTCCTGCATCACGTCGAGGCAGCTGACGAATGCCTGGCTCCTCCAGGCTTGTATAATGAGCGAGAGAGCGCAGTGCTGTCGTTGAGGGAGCAGAGATGATTTATTCCAGAATCAAGAGCCAATGCTTTAGGAGCTCTGTCCTAAGATGGAGACAGTGCGATCACACAGCGGCACACTCATTCAAAGAGGATAAGAGCATGAGTAAGTAACTCATCATTAAAGAGAAAGAATGACTGCATTTGAGATGGCAAATAACAATCACACCCAGTTACCGTCAAATGTCTAGAAGGCAGAGCACTTGCCTCATCACGTACAACACCTTTATTAAAGATCAGAACCTCTAACAAGCTACTAACTGGATGACTTTACATGCTATTCAAATCTCTTCTTGACTTTTATTATTGATACTGTTTACAGTTTGGGAAAATGTGATTTGAACTCTGGAACACCCATCACATGGAGAAGAGAGACATGTTGGACAACATTGATCAAGATTAGGTTAATTTTAGCATTTGAAAAACAAACATTGTACATGTCAATGTCATAAAACGGGGCAGTACATATTGTTTTCATCATTAACGTGGTCTAGACGTCCATTGTATCTAGGCCTTAGTTTCAATGTAGGCCTTGAGCTTACAAATCTAGAACGTGGCATGGGACAACTTCCATGGGGTCTCAAGGAATCAGATATTAATTCAGTGAAACACTTCTATCGGCAACCGTTTTCTGGAGACCCTTTGTCTATGAACCCAGTGCTTAGACTGACCCTTTCCCTTTGTTCAAGGTCGTCACCCAATCCACGCTGAGCTCATTGGGTTGCCTGAGTACTTTCTGATTGCTAAGCCTTTTGCCCTTAGATTTCCTTCCCTGTTTGAGTTATCTGAGGAGACTCCACGGCTTTGCATTCCTGACAGGGGAAACTTGCCTCTTCGAAGGCCCTTCCCCCCCCACTTCACTTTCAGAGCAGCAGCGAAAGTGAGGGCGTGCTCTGCCACCCCCCCACCCACCCACCAGGCATTGCTGGGGCTTGTGGGATTAAGAATGGAACCCGACAACAGACAAAACAGTCCCCAGCACCTCCCTCCACTGCTGGTACTAACAGAGCATGAAAAGGCTGTTTCTGAGCACACAATAGACACACTGACAGACCAGCTCAATGAGGAAACAGGATAAGTACGGGTAAATAGTTAAGCAACTGTTCATGAGTTTCTTGCATGACAATGTCTATGTTTGAAGAAGGAAAAACTAGCGCTGCCATTAGAAATCAGCTAGCTAGTCAGCAGGCTAATTGATTCATTTGGGAAAACAAATATCCTGTGTAGAACATGTTATGATATTTATGAAGTTTAATAACCACAGACAATTTTAATAATAATGAACCGTAGCCAAGCTCTTCAAATGATTCTAGGATATTCCTGTTTGATGAGATATTTCAAAAAAGCCATCATGATCAGATTGTACTTACTGATACTCACAACTGACGTGAAATGAGGGCAATGTCTTCAAGTAGATAATAAACTGAACTGAAGTGGTGAGAAATAGATGGCACAGCTCCAAACCCCTGACTAGGCTACATCATGTTCCAATAAAGACTTAAAAGTTAAAACATAGTTCAACCAAAAACCAAATCTCAAATGGAATGGAATGAAATCTGAACCTACAGCTTGGCAAAGGTTTTTGGCAATTGGTCTTGCATAGTGATACACATTCAGCAGAAACATTCCAAGCAATAATTTGTTTAACAGCACTCTTACCTTTTCATTTTTAACCTTCTTCAATGTTCGGCATTCAATATTGTCCAGCTCCTCAGGTTCAGTTTTAATTGTCAATGCTGGGACTATCCCAACAGACTCAAGTGCAATATTTCCCAACTGATCGGCCCCTACCAAGTCCGTAGATTGTGTGTTCTCAAAGGGGGCACCACGGTTACCCCCCAAAGCTACTTGAGCTTGAGAAACCACTTCCTTTTCAGTGGCAGCTATTACCACCACGGGCACTCCTCGCTTTTTCTCCTTCTTACTTTTCCCACTTGCCCCTTCCTTATCTTTTTACCACTGTTCCGAGAGACTTTTCCACCCTTCTCCATTCCTTTGCCAGTGGTGGAGTTGTTGCTAGTGGCTAATGCAGTAGCTGCAGTGTTTGTCGGTTCCCCTTGGGTTCGTGTCTGCGCTTCTTTCTTGGCCCCGTCTCCAGCTGAGACCTTGCTACTATTGTCTTTTGAGTTTTTGCTGCGTTTGGATTTAGATTTGCTCTCCTTGCCTTGAGGGCCAGGTACAGGACTAACCAATCGTATGTTGTCAGGCAAAGCTGCGACAGCACTGGGCGGAGCCGTCATACCCCCTCCGTCCTTGGTTCCAGACATCTCGAGTTTGTCCTTTTCTAAGTCAGCGTCAAGGTCGATAATCAGATTTCCTACACCGATGTCCCACTCATCACCGCTGTCGTAAGTGTCCACCGCATTCGAGTCCACACCTTTCCCGCCTGCAGTGCCACCACTTAGGGACATTTTAGTGCCAACGGCCCAGGTTTGCCTCAATGAGGTCCGCCACCTTCTCTGACTGCTGGGGGACTGGGTTGAGAGAATCCTTAGGGTCTAGGTATCCCCTTCCTATTTACCCACATTTTGCCCTGAGGGGAAAAGAGAAAAATTGTTACAGCTATCCAATACACTAGGTAATGCTCAGCCAACCAATACCATAAAACAAAAAGGGCTGAGTAGCACCACAGAAGACAACAAGAATTCACAGAAAGTTTGAAGGTGCTAAAACATTTCAACTGCTCACAGCAATGAAGAATAAAAGGTTCAAGACTTGTTTTAATTGCCAATGAAAACGACCTAAAGGCTCGCACACATTGCACTAATGTGGATCTAGCGTTCGTCTGCCAATCGTTCAGTTCGTTGTGTTTAAGGGACCACCTGCTGTAGATGTCTGACTGCTGACATTTTCATGCAATTCTACATGTAAAAAAATCAGTGCACACTCGGTTGGCAAATTACAGCCGGCACTCTGTTCAGAGGTGCCAAGGACTCTCGGTCAGCAATCGCTACTGGAGTGTCTGAGACCTACATCTACAATGAAATGACTCAAACTAAACCCAAACTGTATAGAAATGATAACACACCTACATTGGTCACTTCACTCTGTCCAGCTTGTAAACAACTACTGGAACAAAAGCTACAGAGTCAAGGGGGCATCTTATTTTTTTAAATGGATAGAGGGCTATCGCAAATTCTGATGAGAAAATATAAAAACATTTTAGACCCGCCAGACCTCGTTGAAGACAGTGCAGACCGCAATCCAAAAAACTCAGCACCTGTCCTCTATTCTTGCAACTGACATAGGCCTACAGCTTGATCTAACCCTATTCACAACTGCCATAGGCCTACAGCTTGATCTAACCCTATTCACAACTGCCATAAGCCTACAGCTTGATCTAACCCTATTCACAACTGCCATAGGCCTACAGCTTGATCTAACCCTATTCACAACTGCCATAGGCCTACAGCTTGATCTAACCCTATTCACAACTGCCATAGGCCTACAGCTTGATCTAACCCTATTCACAACTGCCATAGGCCTACAGCTTGATCTAACCCTATTCACAACTGCCATAGGCCTACAGCTTGATCTAACCCTATTCACAACTGCCATAGGCCTACAGCTTGATCTAACCCTATTCGGATCAGGGAGGCTTGTGATGTCTTTACTGGCAAGAAAAGAGAAGAAAAACCCCACACCATTACATTGGGACCTATTCAATCAAACTGGTAGTCCAGAATGTCGGGGGTAAGGTAAAGAAAGTAAATAGCTGTAAAATAGGCTTATTTAGCCTGGAGCCACATGTATCTTTACCCAGTAGTAGAGACATTGTTTTCTTGATTAAATACAACCAAATGCTTGTAGCAAAATATGCATTTTGTTTCTGAAATTTTGACTGAACTGGGACAATTATCCATTCTTTTCAACACTACATTATCTGAAAGCTGCCCAAACTCCACCATAATCCCAAAGGTGCTATAGCGTTGCACAGAAACCCCGGGTCTTCATAACCATTTCCCAGTCACCATGGCAACCCTGGGAAACGTAAATCCTGATTGACGGCCAATGTGGCCCCACTGTTCTGAGTGACTGGCTCATTCCACAAGGACTGCTGATAGTGTCACTGGTGACGGATGAAGAATAACTGGCCTCACTACTCACCCTCACAGGGTTAACATAGCCGTGCTCTGTCAAGTGGACACTGACAACCCTGCATCAACAGGGCAGCTTAAGAAAACACTTGAATGATGCCAGACGAAAGGCATAGCCTAACACCATCATTTAGGCTAAATAAAGCGCAGCTAATATGCATGCCTTACACGAGCACATTGTGATCATGTTAGCACTTAGCTTAATATAGCCTAGGCCTACCATTTTTTTCCAATCCAGTCTATTCCACCAGATGTGATAGCCTAGTCTTCTCGGACATGGCCTTTGTATTTGTAATTCAGAAAGAGAAGGGGAATTGAGCTTCTGTTAAATTATAATGGATAAGTATCTCAAAAAAATACAATTGACACTTTTAATGATCCATAATGTCCATCTTATCCAAGAGACATCATGTTCTTAAACACATGCCTGCTCATCTCTAACAGACAATAACTCCCTCTACCCCAAACAGGTGGTCCTTTCCACAGACTCCTATAAAAGCTCCACAAGCAGCGGGTTTTTAGCATGTCTGCTGCTACTGCTGCCCTTTCACGGGCTGTAAATAACATCCATAAACGGATTTTTCTCTTTGTGCTGCAAACGGCCACTGACAAAAACACAGGGCCAAACAGCGTACACAATAGGACTTCAGCCAACCTGTTTGTGGAGAGAAGGCTCTACCTCTGACAGTTGGCCTGTCGCTGAGATGTAATTTAGGATCTGAAATAAACAATGAAAATAATGTCAAAGTGCACCATTTGGAAGGTCATTGCTGTGAAAACGTTTGAATTGCTGCTCTCAGAAGCGTGCTCAGCAGGCGCCTGCCTATGTGAGGAGGGAGGAAAGTGTCAGCCATGATAAAATCAATTGCATCTTTTCCCCTAATTGAGCAGACAACGCCTTTTGGATCTTCTGTCTGATTGTAAACACCTTTTTTTATTCAGTTGGCCACTTTCTCCAATGACTTCAGACCAGTGGAGGCTGCTGAGTGGCTGGAAAGGCATCAAACACATGAAAATCATGTGTGGGGGGGAATGCGGCTAAAGGAAGAGCAGTCAGGGGGGTTGCAGCTGTGGCGTTTGGCTGGCTAAACAGTTGTGGGGTCTAATTCGTCCGACACCTCCACAAAAGAGTGTTTGTAATTATATTTGTGGTTGACCTACTGTACTGCCCTTCTCCAGAACTGCAGAGCAAGCCTTTTGAAAAGACCCACTGAGGAAACGTCCCAGTGAGTGGCCTGTTGACTGAAGGCATGAGGCTATGTACCTCCCTTAGTGCTTGTCTTTTTATAAGAGATCCAATTTCCTCCAGCGATCCATCACAGACACCCATGTCAGGGTGGGGATTATATCTGGCCTGTCCAAAGAGAAACGCGTCTTTACAGAAAGGATTTGTCCACTTTCTATTAATTTGCACACAGAATAGACCAATTTATTTTCTTAAAATCTCTACAAGAGTTGCCCTTAAAATGAAGCCATTTTTCTACTTACCCAGAGTCAGATGAACTTGTGGTATCATTTATACGTCTATGTGTGCACTATGAAGGAAGTTGAAGGAAGTTTCATGAGCCAGTGCTAACTAGCGTTAGCGCAATGACTGGAAGTCTATAAGTACGCTAGCGTATGCTACTGTACCTGTAGACTTCCAGTTATTGCGCTAACGCTAGTTAGTTGGCTCGCGAAACAACCTCTTAACTTCCTTCATACTGCACACATAGACATATAAATGGTATCCACAAGTTCATCTGACTCTGGGTAGGTAGAAAAACTTGCAGTATCCCTTTAATGAAATGACCCGATGTAGGCTAGTATCAACATCCTAATGTTAGAGGATACCATCTGTGCAGACACCAGGGACTATGACATGTAGCCCAGGCTAATCAGTCATGGATAACCAGACACCAACCGTACCTGAATGGAATCAGTTACAAGCAACACCGCTAGACCCATTCAGCCCTTCTCTCCTAACCCTGTCTTATTGGAATCCATCTGATGTTAAAGCTGCACACCCTGTTCTTAGTGAGCAGAATACCACGTTACCACTCCCAAGTTCAGTGAACAGTTCCAGGGTAAGAGTTTCTCAACAACACCAGTGTGCAAAAAGTCACAGGGGTATGATGCAGAGAAAGCTGACGGTCGTCGGCAGATTAAAGATATATTCTGTGGCACCTGCCAAGAGCTTCCCAATAATTTACTGCGGCAGAGTAATAACCCAATAACAACCTAAATTGAATAGTGCAGAGCCTGGCACAGGAGCAATTTTTCCCTGCCTCCTGGTATAAAGACAGGTCCCCGTCCAGACAGCCAAACAGTAACCTCCATGTAATTGGATTGTGTGCTTGGAGCTGGTTACCATAAATAGAACTGCTCAGGGCACGCCAGGCGATGGGAATCAGGAGCCTGCGGGTCAGCCAGCTTCCATATCAGCAAAATGTCAACCTGGGGAGCACAAGCTCCCATTCACAGTGGGACTTCCATTTCCTGTGGCATGCAGCAGAGCTCATTAAAGAGTCCAGTCTGTCCACTACTGGTTTGTGTCAGCAAGGCGGCAATGGTTCCTGCTATACTGACACACAATACTGCCAGTATTAACTTGCTACTGCCTTTCTGACATGTTGTGCGTTAGCTGGGAAGCCCTGCATCAATACGACAAGAGTAATGCTCCGCTGCCACATCACAATCTGATTGCCACATTTTATCTGGATTCAGCTGTAGTATGTAGACTAACCAGACTCCCCATCTTGTGTGTGTGAAGTGTCTACAGTGCTTTGAAAACATCCCCATTGCTCAGACGGTGGTGAAGTACAGCCTAAAACCTAAGCAGTGAAAACACTTCAAGTATTTCCTGTATATTTTATCTAGTCCCAGAGTACACATAACTAAAGCAATATAATTTTGTTATGAAAAGTAATCTTTTCCATTGCCGGTTTTGTGTCTGTGTGGAAACAACTGAAGCCAGACATCGCTTAACATTATCAAGAAATGCAGTGTCTTTTCAACAGCACATGAGCCAAACGGGTGACAAACAATATATTGGTTAACAATAGTGTAATGGTAGGTGCTGACCCATGGCCAGCTGCCTCTGAATGTAGACCATCACTCACAATCAATAAAATGGTTCAATGATGCTGCATAATAAAGAATATTCTGTATTTTCATTTTCAATTGTGCCACTATGGCTAGACTCGGGAGATAATGTACTGCCACTATGGCTAGACTCAGGAGATAATGTACTGCCACTATGGCTAGACTCTGGAGATAATGTACTGCCACTATGGCTAGACTCTGGAGATAATGTACTGCCACTATGGCTAGACTCTGGAGATAATGTACTGCCACTATGGCTAGACTCTGGAGATAATGTACTGCCACTATGGCTAGACTCTGGAGATAATGTACTGCCACTATGGCTAGACTCTGGAGATAATGTACTGCCACTATGGCTAGACTCTGGAGATAATGTACTGCCACTATGGCTAGACTCGGGAGATAATGTACTGCCACTATGGCTAGACTCGGGAGATAATGTACTGCCACTATGGCTAGACTCGGGAGATAATGTACTGCCACTATGGCTAGACTCGGGAGATAATGTACTGCCACTATGGCTAGACTCTGGAGATAATGTACTGCCACTATGGCTAGACTCGGGAGATAATGTACTGCCACTATGGCTAGACTCGGGAGATAATGTACTGCCACTATGGCTAGACTCGGGAGATAATGTACTGCCACTATGGCTAGGCTCAGGCAATAGCGTACTTTAGTCAAAGAACGTTTATTGTTATCACACCTCCAGTCCAAGGGGAAAATGCTTTAGTAAATTTTCTGTGGCCCTCATGTCACTGATCTCTTCCAGACAGTTGATACAGTAGAGTGTGGGGGTGGGGTGGAAGGGAGGCCCCTTCTTCAGAGGCTGACAAGTTGGCAGTAACAAGAGCAACTCCATTAACAGGCTCAGCAGAGCCATTCAGACATGATTCCTTCATAACAACAGGCAATCTCAGAGAACTCCCCAGACACAGGGAGACATTACTGCACCTTAGCCTTCTGCTTCCCTCTCTCTCTCCCTCCGTATGGTCCCTTCTTTCCCTCTCTCTTCCTCCATATGGCCTCTTCTTTCCCTCTCTCTCCCTCCGTATGGTCCCTTCTTTCCTTACCTCTACCTTTCTCAATCCTTCCTTCTGGCCTTCCTTGTCTACTTTCAGCCAAAATAATTTTCAAGGAAAACTCCCAGTTGTGATCTTCTCAGATGGTGTAAGGAATGTAAAGACATACAAGCATGTTGACGCAGCTGTTAAAAAATGCATCAGCGCTAAACCTGCACTGAATCAAACCTAGGCTAATCAACTGACTTCAGATCCTCAAGTCCAACTGAAATGTGAGCAGCATGATCAGTGTTTCTCCTATATTAATTTAGCAACGGCGCACAGCTAAATAATTGTTAGCTAAAATGTTGTAAGCCAGGACCTTTATTAATTGAATGTAGTATTGTCTAAATGTAACTGAATTCTGCATAATTCGTGTAGACAGCGAGCATGAATGAAATAAATCAAATCCAGTAACGTTACGCTAGCCAAATTGGTTTTGTGCTTAATATTGAATTGGCTGGTGATGTCATTAAGATCAAATTAAACTGTCCTGGATTTTTAGATGAGTTTCAAAGGATTTTCAAAGGATTTTTGGAGTAGAATGACCTTTAAAACTGTAACCAGAAGTGACCTTGCCACAGTCGTGGACTCTCCCAGTAATACCCCACACACCAATTGTGAGAATGAAGGTTGTTCTGAACTTGAACCTTATCCACTTCGATGGATAAGTCGACTCAATGCTGCTTTTCAAGACCAATTTCTCGGCACACCATCTTTATTTTGAGTTGGCCAAAAGAACAAGGGCCTACATGAGATTATTACATCGGTCGAAGCAAGATTACTTTTCCTTGTAAATGGTCATGGCTGAAATAGGCTACACCTTGACCAAAATCTAGTGAGGCCGGAAACAACCATTAGGCAATAATCAATAGGCTAACGTAACTTAATAACGTAGCCTATGTGGAGTAACTTAAATGGAGTCAAGTAGGCCTAAATCAAGCACCGTCTGATCCTGGAGGACAGCATTACCCTAGATAATGTAACATTTCCAAATTACAACAAAAACACCTTAAGGAATACCAGCTGCTCATAAAAGCTATCTCTAGGCCTATTCCATCACAGCAACCTGGACGATTCTTCCCGGTACAAGGTATCTGACCTTCATTTTACACCCAAAGGAACTACATTACGTGCCAATGTTGAATTAGAGGAATTCAAGCAAAGAGATCCTTCACTTGGTTGACAGGCCTCCTCATGTTCCATGTGTTAGCATACCTTTTTAACAGCTGGCAAAACAGTTTATCGCTATCAGTTATAATCATGAGAAGAGAAGACATGTTCATAAAAAGGGAAACCTCCAATGCAATCTTAGCATGAAAATGAAAAACACATGCCTGAGTACTATCAAGTGCCTATTTCTGAAACCAAAAAGCTCTAGGTAATAGGCTACTTCAGGTAGCCAAAGTTAAATATTTGCCTAACTCGAATAAAACCCACTGAAACATAACAACAATCATTGATCTGATTGGGTTTGAACACATCCAAATGATAGCTATATGGCTGAAAATTGCCAGGGACCTCACGGTTCGATCTTATCACGACACTTAGGTGCCGATACGATATGTATTGCGATTCTCACGGTTCCATGTATTGCGATTCAATGTTCCAAACATATTGGTCACCACAGGTCTGCTGCAGAGGGACAAGAGAGAGCATGAGAAAATTAGATTTGATCAGTCATGGATATAAAAGTGCCGAAAACATGTTGGCTCACTATTATTATTATTTTTAGATGGAGAACAAGCTCTAAGATGAAAAAGTGTTGGCGCAGGTACAGCCGACTGGCGCTAACGCTACCAAAAAAACTCAAAAATGACCATTGGGGATCAGTTACTTGTGCTAATTGTGTTAGCATTCTGGTAATAGCGAATTTCCATGGAGGCTGCTAGCTAAATATGCTAACGAGCGCAAACGAAAATAAATAAATTTCAAATCCAGCCAATCCAGCTCATAAAGTTATACATGTATAGGTAGGTGCTACAGAATGTAATTTTTGGTGAGTTTGGACACTTACAAGTGAATGTGAACGAGAGACATTGTCCAAATGAACAACGTTTTTGGATGCTGTTAGATTAATTTGGATTTTAAGAATAATGACTAAAGGATTTCACCCCAAATACAGTATAAATGTTAGAATTATCATGTAGTGTCAACCCACTAACAGAGGGGGCGGTACTAAACATTCAAGGGGGAAGGCGGAAACTGTTTAGAAAAGTCACCTAAAGGTGGGAGGAGTCAAGTCCAGGAGGTATAAAATCGTATGTTTGTGTCTTTGGCGCCAGAGCTCTCCATGAATAAACATACAAAAAATCCTTCTTCGTGGTTATGGACCTTGAATCATTGATGATTAAAACCAGAGCCTTACAACCTCTGGTAATGATTCAAGCTTAGGTTGAATTAGAGATAGAAATTCACATGACAGATGCATGCTTGTCTGCTCTGAAGCAGCATGTATACACACCGTGTGTCTGGAGTCGCTAGGGCAACCGGAGGGGGGGAGGGGCAGACGGGCCGGGAATAGAGAAGAGAAAAAAGGTCAAGAAATCAAGATGGTGGCAGCTGTACAGATAACTCCTCCAAGGGCTTTGACTTCTCAAACACGGCAGAAAGCTTACACAATATGATGCCCCGTCACCTTATTAAGTAACTTACTTAGATAACTAGCAAGTTAAACTTACAGGTCTCATTCATGCAGAATTCTTTATTTTTCACGCAGGAAAAAAAGATAAAATTCGTAAGAAATCTCTTGCTGCGTTTTGTAAACGCAGATCAAAAATGCTTCTTATTGTAATTTCTGCTCGGCATCAGACTAATGCTGTGCTTCAGTTGCACTTCTCCACTCAGGATGAGAATTCAAAACAGGCATTCTAATCAGCAGACAGCCTTCTGATGTGGAGCTTTTTTTCTCAGCCAGCCTACTTTAAGCAAAACATTAGGAAATGTAGCTGGCTACATTCTTTCTATGATAAACATTAGAAATATGATGGCCATGCATCGTTTTAGCAAAAAAAAAGACCTTGCTTTTTCATTGTAAGCTCATTTACTAATTTACTGTGGCTGCCAGCCAAATAGCATTGCACTTCTGTTGTCATCTGATGAAAATGAAGCTATTTTCTGCAAAATGTGTTGCACTGATGTATTTTCTGTGAAGGAAAACAATAGTTGCATGTCCCTGTTCACTATTTAAGCAAAAAAACACTTGACATTCAATATAAAACGCGACCCCTGTCAATAGACAGCTTGACTCACCTGCTCCCGCTTTCACTGTTGTGCTATTTACAAACAAACAAGTGACTGGCTCAACTGTTCTGGGGAACTATGGTAAAAGCTTCATGATGTAAAATAATGTGACAGGTGAAATGATGAACGTGATCCGCTTTATCGCCTAACATATTGCACCAGTTGACTGCAGGTATTCACTGAAGTAGCTACAAATATAAAAATGTATTGAAAAACTTCAAAGAAATAGTTACAAAAGGTATATATGGTATACTGCCCAAGCTTAAATGTAATAACCAATGCTGCGTTGAACAACAGTGACTCAAATGTGTGTCAATCTTCTGAACTGGGCTGAATCGAGGCTCTGGGCCATTCACCACACATCATTCATTTCCAACGGACTTGAGAGTTGACCAATTCAAGGGACATTCCTTGTGTTCGGCATGATAAAGGAGAATGACTACCATATTAGACCTAAATATTACATTCAAACCAGTATCTGGTCAATCAATACTGTACCTACAATTGGATTACAGGACATAGGCCAAATACCTTATTGGAAACAAACTATTCCTTTCATAAGTCTGTATGGGGGACATTGAACATCTCACCTAACAATGAGTCTAACCAGAACGGTAGGGTTAGTCATACGCTAAAACACGCTGAATGTAGACTAGCCCCTAGTATTTATTTTATTAGGATCCCATTAGATGTTGCTAAAGCAGCAGCTACTCTTCCTGGGGTTCCTAGGCCTGGACAACAGCAGCATCTCGATGTGGATTGTGAAAAATAACTAACAGAGAGAAAATAGCTTAAAATGTCAAACATGCCATGTGGTGCAATGGAACGATGATTAGTGTCAGGTCTGAGTGAGGTGAGTGATTAATGTTGCCATGTAGCTCAGAGCTATAAGGGGGTTTAAAGACAGTTCTAAAAGCCCCGGTATCACTCACACACATTTCAAAAGCAATAGCGTGTTGAATGTATTTAATGCAATCAGACAAGCATCTTATTTTAACAGTTCGTCAACAGCCCGTCACCTGTCTAGAAACAGGCTAATTGAATCATAATTAGTCTACCAAGGGGGACACCACAAGGCCATGGCTTATTCTATGAACTGAATTGCGCTACTGTCTCATCATAAGCAACATCTTTGTTTGCAGTGACTGTACATTGAGGCTAGACCAAGTCCCCATAATGAATCTTTTGCAATGACAATAAGCCTTCTGTTTGACACAACTGGCATTGCAAATCACTTGCTGCGAACAATGTAAACCGCTAGGAAAAGACAGACAGAACTAAGCCTAATCAACTGTCCTAGTCTTATGCATTTCAGTCAGATGGCTAGATCAAACCAGGCATCAGGTACTAATAGCACAGATAGAACAATGAGACAGTTATTTCACCGGATGTATAAATGTGAAGCATCCGGTTGGCGTTTCCACTCACTACCAAATATGGTAGTGAGAGGAAGCCCAGTGGCTTGCAGTGGGAGAAGATGGAATGAGATGGATTTTGCCAATTTACTCATCGATTAAACATTTGATCTCAATACAGTTTTCTGTTCCCAAAACTACAATCTGTTACGGACAGAGTGGACTAAGTTTAGTAGACTTCACCCTTTGCCAAAGTTTCAAAAAAATTGCGTTGTTTAGAAGGCGTGCAAAGGCGAATTGAGTTATTGTTTAGTAGGCGTTCCCCAACTGAAATATGCAAATGATTGCTAGAACACGCCAATAGGATCTTCCTAGCTCGTGCTTGGCTCTGCCCACCTCCTTACTTGTTCTGCCCACTATGGCTCATTTGTTCCCATTTGAAAACGACAGGCTGTGGTGTATATTGGTTTGGTTATAAAAATCTTCGGTAATAGGCCTAACCAAACCAGAACTAGGTAGGTTGTGTGTGATTATGTCCAACAGAAGTAGATAGATAGATAACGTCGTTATAGGGTTGGTCATTTAGGCCTAGTGCGATTATCCTTTTCCATTTGGCAGGAAGCAGTCTACAGCAAAACGTTGCCCCGCTCTCACTTATCCAATTATCTGCTGAGGCCACAATAAACTAGGGGGCAAGTACTGTGGGCTCCCGGGTGGCGCAGAGGTCTAAGGCACTGCATCTCAGTGCTAGAGGCGTCACTACAGACCCTGGTTCGATCCCGGGCTGTATCGCAACCGGCCGTGATCGGGAGTCCCACAGGGCGGAGCACAATTGGCCAAGCGTCGTCTGGGTTAGGGGAGGCCATCATTGTAAATAAGAATTTGTTCTTAACTGACTTGCCTAGTTAAATAAAGGCTAAATAAAATAAAACGAATAAAAGTACAGAGACGTGTTGTTAATCCAGACAGTGGCTCACACTGACCAATAACTAGAAAACCCCTACAGACTTTACCTTCTGCATTGACAGGACTCCCTGCTGTGTAAATCAGTACCAATGCAAAGTGGCACAGCCAGACCACTGGGTGGATTGGCCACAAACCGGTATTCTGCAAAGTGAGCTCAGTAAGGGAGAAGTAATACAGAAATCTGTGGACAATTGAAAACCTCACTAGCCTGAATGATGAGAAAGGTCCTTTGATAGTCTAACAGAATAGCTATACGCACCAGGTCATCGCAGTCAACTACCCTGTACCAAACATTAGGAACACCTTCCTAATATTGAGTTGCACCCCCTTTTTGACCTCAGAACAGCCTCAATTCGACGGGGCATGGACTCTACAAGGTGTCGAAAGCATTCCACAGGGATGCTGGCCCATGTTGACAGAAAATGCTTCCCACAGTTGTGTCAAGTTGGCTGGATGTCCTTTGGGTGGTGGACCATTCTTGATACACATGGGAAACTGTTGAGCGTGAAAAACCCATCAGCGTTGCAGTTCTTGACAAAAACCTACTACCATACGCCGTTCAAAGGCACTTATATCCTTTATATAATAATATAATATGCCATTTAGCAGACACTTTTATCCAAAGCGACTTACAGTCATGTGTGCATACATTTTTACGTATGGGTGGTTCCGGGGATCGAACCCACTACCTTGGAGTTACAAGCGCCATGCTCTACCAATTGAGCTACAGAGGACCCATTCACCCTCTGAATGGTACACATACAAAATCCATGTCCAAATTGTCTCAAGGCTTAAAATCCTTCTTTAAACCTGTCTCCTCCCCTTCATCTACACCGATTGAAGTAAATTTAACAAGTGAAATCAATAAGTGATCATAGCTTTCACCTGGATTGACCTGGTCAGTCCATGTCATGGAAAGAGCACGTGTCCTGAATGCTTTTTATACCACAGCGTTTTGGATTTTCTAGAACGGACAATAAAACCAGATAACTGGACAGTTGGAAATGATATCGGCCCAGTGTAGCTCAGTTGGTAGAGCATGGCGCTTGCAACGCCAGGGTTGTGGGTTCGTTTCCCACGGGGGGCCAGTATGAAAATGTATGCACTCACTAACTGTAAGTCGCTCTGGATAAGAGCGTCTGATAAATGACTAAAATGTAAATATCGGGACACCTTGCAATCATGATGCAATATGCGCCTACACATGCAGACCGTACTTACTAGAAAGTTACAGAAAGCTAAACCAACTACCACACAAACTGAAATTTGATACATTGTAAACACAGATCCAACGAGGAAAAAACGTAGCTAGCTAGCATTGATTTGTTTTTACAGATATATATTTTTGAGCGTCTGATGACCTAACTTGGTGAGTGATTAACAGGAATTTCTCCTGTCCCCTCCGCCGCTAAAGCTGTCATCCTCCCACGTTTAGTTTGAGCAGCTGTTTTCAGCAACTATGTTTGAATTCGGTTGTCATTTTGGCAGTTTTGCTAACAACAAACTATTTAGCTAGCGTCTAGCCTAGTGTTTGATATGCAATGCAATCTCCTCGTAATTAAGTCAGTGTTGAAAAGTGTCCTGACGAGAAGACAAACTTTTCTAGCTATGCCAGGCAAAAATCGGCCATTATCAGCTCATTGTTATGGATGTATCCAAATGAATGTCAATAGAAAACAGCTAATTTGCTGTTATTCTGACTGTAGAGGTCGTGACTGCGTTAGCCGTAGCTAGTTGGCTAGCTAGCAAGCAAGAGAAGAACGTTGCCAGCGAGCATGGCAACGGAACATAAAGAAAGAACGACTGGGTGCCGTCCATAAATATCAACCTAATCGAACGAACGACTGGTCGCGTCTATAGCAACCAAAAGATGAGAAAGTATGAATTAGCTTAAACGAAAACAAGTAATTATTATTTTCTTCCTACCGGTAAATGTGTGCTTTTATATTGCTTTCTTAGGCAACTGTGGTATAAACGGGATAAACAGATTAAACAAACGGAATGGAATAAACGTTTCTGTTTTTTGGGCTGCAGAGGTCGTGATTGCGTTAGCCGTAGCTAGTTGGCAAGCGGTCAGCAAGCAAGGATTAGAACGTTGCCACTGAGCATGGCAATGGAACATAAGAACGAACGACTGGGGAGCGTCCGTAAATATCCAACGACTTGGTCACGTCTCTAGTAACCAAAATATGAGAAAGTATGAATTCGCGTTTAAAAATATCAATGAAAAATTGATTTTCTACCGGTAAATGTGTGCTTTCATATCGTTTTCTTTGGCAACTGTGGTATATGCGGGATAAACGCCTCCGTTCTGTACATTACCTTGGAAAAATGAACTCCGCAAAGGGACTCGGCTCCGCCTCTTCCCGCTGCGTCGTCTATTAATTCCAAGGTAATGTACAGAACGTTGGCGTTTATCCCTTACGTATACTCAGTGTATGTGAGTAGTGTGTCCAATAACGGCTTACAGAGTGATAAAAAAAAGTACACAAACCAGACACATTCTTGACATAAAGACTTCAGAAAGGCTAAATGTTAAGTTAGAAAAGTAATGCAGCTAAGCCTACTGAATATAAATTGAGGTTCTCACAAAACTAAATATCTCACCACCCGCGCTCTGCTATTCAATCATATTGAGCTGTTAATGACACTTAAAGCAATGCAATTAAACAGGGCAAGATTCAAGTTACAAGAACATAAAAATCCATAAATGGATCAATGTAAAAAATCTGGATAAAAATTGCTGCATTTGCCGGTTCCCACAGAGTCCATTGGTGTTTTAATGAGACGTCACCCTGTGGTCAATAGGCTTTGAAGTTGTATACCTATAACTTTTGTTGGGGGAGGGGAGCACTGTGTGTGTTGGCCGGTGGGAATCTGTGTATTTATAAGAGATGCTGATGTACAGTAAAGAAGCTGTGTTACTCATGACCTGTCAGTAAAGGTAAAGCCCACTGGACTGAAAGCTTTTGTCAAACTGTAATAGGAAGTGGCAGGGGAGCAGAAAAATGTGTGCAAAACACACTTCAAGTAAGGCTATAGGCTAGGCCTAGGTCAGAAATACACGTCCTTGAATTAGGCTAAGCAAACACAACTGAGAGAACAAATCATTCATAAAATCGGCACATTTCAAAACAGAAAATGTGGATCAATTGGAACCCTCCTTTTAGCCTCATTTCAATTACAGCCAACCTAGGCGAATTGGCTTTGTTCAAGTGATTGTAAGTGATTCCCCTGAGAGGTTTCAAATTGCCAGCTACCTTTTAGGATGTAAATCCTCTCTAGTTTTTCATCAGCTGGTGTTTTATCAGATGACTGGAGCCCCACTGACGTAATCCCTTTCCTGAAATAAAACTATCATCAGATGCTTCAGGCCTCTAAACAAACAGGCTGAAAATCCCTGTCCAGTGTAGTTTAATGCTCTACTGCAGTTTAATGCTCTACTGTTCCTGGTTCTCAAAGTGTCCTCATAGGTGAATGGCTGATCAAAGCCAGGTAAGATGAAAACATGTTTGTTACTGAGCCATATAACATGCCATCATATCCCATGGAACAGAGTCACTGTAGAATTCACTCCTTCTGTGGGTCCACACTCCAGATCAAAGTCCTGCTACCAAGCTTGATTTCTCCATCGTCAGAATAGAGTATTCCTTGTTATGGCACCGGAGGTGATGGCTGCCGTTTTACTTTTTTTTGTGTGTGTTGTTTGTAACTTATTTTTCAACTTATTTTGTACATTTGTACATAATGTTGCTGCTACCGTCTCTTATGACCAAAAAGAGCTTCTGGACATCAGAACAGCGATTACTCACCTCGAACTGGACGAAGATTTTTTCTTTAATGAGTCCGACGCGAAGCATATACTGCTTTCTCGAGACCCGGCCCAAATCCCCGTAATTTGCGTGAAGAAAAGATGGAGAAAAAGGGGGCGGAGGTCGGGCTGCCTTCTGAGAATTCATAGGCCAGTGAGTAAACCTCCACTACCATCCGTTCTATTGGCCAATGTGCAATCATTGGAAAATAAAATGGACGATCTACGATTAAGACTATCCTACCAACAGGACATTAAAAACAGTAATATCTTATGTTTCAACGAGTCGTGGCTGAACGACAACATCGTCTGCTTAATGGCATATTATTATAATATAGAGCTGGCTGGGTTTACAGTGCATCGGCAGGACAGAGAAGCTACGTCTGGTAAGATGAGGGGCGGGGGGTGTGTCTATTTGTCAATAACAGCTGGTGTGCAATGTCTAATATTAAAGAAGTCTCGAGGGATTGCTCGCCTGAGGTAGAGTACGTCATAATTAGCTGTAGACCACACTATTTACCAAGAGAGTTCTCATCTATATTATTCGTAGCCGATGCTGGCACTAAGAACGCACTCAACGAGCTGTATAAGGCCATAAGCAAACAAGAAAATGCTCACCCAGAAGCAGCGTTCCTAGTGGCCGGGGACTTTAATGCAGGGAAACTTAAATCCGTTCTACCAGCATGTCACATGTGCAATCAGAGGGGGAAAAAAACTCTAGACCACCTTTACTCCACACACAGAGACGCATACAAAGCTCTCCCTCGCCCTCCATTTGGCAAAGCTGACCATAATTCTATCCTCCTGATTCCTGCTTACAAGCAAAAACTAAAGTCATATACCACCTCAGTCACCGGCTCCATCAATAATATGCCATTTAGCAGACGCTTTTATCCAAAGCGACTTAGTCATGTGTGCATACATTTTTACGTATGGGTGGTCCCGGGGATCGAACCCACTACCCTGGCGTTACAAGCGCCATGCTCTACCAATTGAGCTACAGAGGACCAATTGAGCTACAGAGGATCAATAAGTGCATCGACGACGTCGTCCCCACAGTGACCGTACGTACATATCCCAACCAGAAGCCATGGATTACAGGCAACATCCGCATTGAGCTAAAGGCTAGTGCTGCCGCTTTCGAGGAGCGGGACACTAATCCGGGCGCTTATATGAAATCCCGCTACGCCCTCAGACAAACCTTCAAACAAGCAAAGCATCAATACAGGATTAAGATTGAATCCTACTACATCGGCTCTGAAGCTCGTCGGATGTGGCAGGGCTTGAAAACTATTACGGACTACAAAGGGAAACCCAGGCACGAGCTGCCCAGAGATGCGAGCCTACAAGACGAGCTAAATGCCTTTTATGCTTGCTTCGAGGCAAGCAAAACTGAAACATGCATGAGAGCACCAGCTGTTCCGGACGACTGTGTGATCGCGCTCTTGGTAGCCGATGTGAGCAAGACCTTTAAACAGGTGAACATTCACAAAGCTGCGGGGCCAGACGGATTACCAGGACATGTACACACAGCATGCGAGGACCAACTGGCAGGTGTCAGTTTTAACCTCTCCCTGACCGAGTCTGTATTACCTACATGTTTCAAGCAGACCACCATAGTCCCTGTGCCCAAGAAAGCGAAGGTAACCTGCCTAAATGACTACCGCCCCGTAGCACTCACGTCGGTAGCCATGAAGTGCTTTGAAAGGCTGGTCATGGCTCACATCAACACCATCATCCCGGAAACCCTAGACCCACTCCAATTCGCATACCGCCCCAACAGATCCACAGATGACGCAATCTCAATTGCACTCCACACTGCCCTTTCCCACCTGGACAAAAGGAACAACAATGTGAGAATGCTGTTCATTGACTACAGCTCAATGTTCAACACCATAGTGCCCACAAAGCTCATCTCTAAGCTAAGGACCCTGGGACTAAACACCTCCCTCTGCAACTGGATCCTGGACTTCCTGACAGGCCACCCCCAGGTGGTAAGGGTAGGCAACAACACATCTGCCACACTGATCCTCAACACTGGGGCCCCTCAGGGGTGCGTGCTTAGTCCCCTCCTGTACTCCCTGTTCACCCACGACTGCGTGGCCAAACACGACTCCAACACCATCATTCAATTAGCTGACAACACAACAGTGGTAGGCCTGATCACCGACAACGATGAGAACGCCTATAGGGAGGAGGTCAGAGACCTGGCAGTGTAGTGCCAGGACAACAACCTCTCCCTCAATGTGAGTAAGACAAAGGAGCTGATCGTGGACTACAGGAAAAATGTGGTGTCAGAGGAAGGCCCAAAAAAAACAGTCAAAGACTCCAGTCACCCAAGTCATAGACTGTTCTCTCTGCTACCGCACGGCAAGCGGTACCGGAGCGCCAAGTCTAGGTTCAAAAGGCTCCTTAACAGCTTCTACCCCCAAGCCGTAAGACTGCTGAACAATTAATAAAATGTCCACCCAGACTATTTACATTGAACCCCCCCCCACCCCTTGTTTTTACACTGCTGCTACTCTCTGTTTATTATTTATGCATAGTCACTTTACCCCTACCTACATGTACTAACCTGTACCCCTGCACATTGACGGTACCGTACCCCCTGTATATAGTCTTGTTATTGTTATTTTAATGTGTTACTTTTTATTTGTCGTCATTTTGTTTTACTTTAGTTTATTTAGTAAATATTTTCTTAACTCTTTCATTAACTGCATTGTTGGTTAAGGGCTTGTATGCATTTCACGGTAAGGTCTACACCTGTTGTATTTGGCGCATGTGACAAATACAATTTGATTAGACTACAAATCACTGATTCACCCATGTGGGCAAGTCCAAGGTAATGGAACTACGCAGAGACTCAGATTTTTCACTTTAAAATGTATGCCAAACAAAAACCATTGATTACAAAGTTTAACAAACCATACAGCTCTATGAACAATGAACAGTAAAATAAAAAACATTTACTGGAAAAACTGTGCAAAGTTTGGTAACAGAATTATGGTAAAAAATGCAATAGTTTTTGTTTGATTTACATTTTAAAGTGAAAAATCAGAGTCTCATCGTACTCCATTACCATGGAATTGCCCACATGCATTGAACCTGTAGCCTTTACAATTCGTTGACTCAAGGCTACACTAGGGATATCTAGCAGTACTGTGGAATACACACAAAACTATTGGGAAAGTACTGTCTACTATGTATTAGGGAAGGTAATGATAAGGAACCAAGATAAGTGTGGCTCACAACAAACAATGTTGTTTTCCCCACATCTGGTTTGATTAGCTAGTAGTGGACATTTTTCAAAAAGCCAACATGGGCCTAATTTTAACATTTACGTCATTTAGCAGACGCTCTTATCCAGAGCGACTTACAAATTGGTGCATTCACCTTATGATAAACAGTGGGACAACCACTTTTTTTTAGTGGGGGTGAGACATTCAAGGAATTCGGCCAAGGTCATGTTATTTTTCATATGAATTGCAAGTGCTAGAATAACTTCATACCATGTTGTTGACATTGTACTCATTTTACTAGACAGCGAGTGTTCTCAAAGCCTATACCAGCATTTGGCTGCTGAAACCCACAGCCATGTCCAAACCAACTAGCTAAATCATCTGGTATTGTCTCTAGCATGTGGTGCTTACTGTAATAATAGCAGATATGTTTGAGATTGGGAAATGGTATGCGATTTGAACACGGTGTTTAGCTAGCAAGCTTACACATGCAGAGCAATGTTCTGTTGGCCGACAAGCTCCACTCTAGGCAATCCCTGCAATGCATGTGGTTGAGCAATCAAATAATGTCACAGCGTGCATGAGGTGTTAATCTCAGCACTGACATTGCTGCTCGAGTTGACCTTAGGTTACTGGTTAGCAGAGAACCAAAATATGAACCCCAATCACCTCACAGTTTATAAATGTAAATAATGCCAATATGGCTAGCTAGCTAACTACCAGACTTGTTATTTCCCTGTCGCATATTGTGAAATAAGCGTGTCAAGCTAGCTTGCTAACTAGCTACGCTAGTTGGCTTCTAGCTGAACGAGCTGATATCCATATTCAGAATATTGTTGTTCTGTGTTCATGGCAAAAGGGCTTCTTCGGAAATAAATAGTGGTTAGCTAGTTCCTTAATTTCGTAACTAACATTAAACTGTATCCATGTCAATTAACATTGCTTTCTGTGGCAAACTTATTGCTAGTTAGCTTGCTAGCTAGGTGTCTCAAACAATGAGCTCTCAGGGCACAGCTAACGTTAGTTAGCTAGCTCTATTGCTAGCTGGCTAGCAGTCTCTCCCAATCCCACCACATATCAAAATACAAGATAATTATATTTAGACGACACTTACCCCGCGTGCAAACCCCAGTACAACGACGGATTACGTACACTCCATAGATAGAAAGAGTAAAAGTAATTGACAAGAATGACAACAAAATCTGTCAAAAATAACCACAGACCAATGCACTCCCCAAGAAATCCAACTGCAAGGGAAAGAGAGGCCAGCAATTCACTGGACTGCTGCCATCACACTTTGAGATCCCGTTCCAAATCGAAAATACCGGCTCGGGCGAGCATTTTTAGGTTCAATCTCAAACCATTAAAGGATTTAATATTTCCCCTTGGTCCCCTGTAGAGTAAATCCAACATTGAACAGACTTCCTCCCCAGGTTAATTCCTCCGCTTTCGTTGTATCTTTATCTTGTTGATTGTTCGTACCCTCCAATGCTGGAGATTGATACAATGTCACCAACAAGCAGAACGAGCTGCTAAGAAATCCAGGACAAACGCTCCACTCGGATTGAACTATCTGTCAGGAGGGGTGCGCTTCAGTGAAAAGAGACAGAACTGGAATTTGACTGGATTATATTGTTGTTTGACCAAATGTTTGCTAAAATGTCATGAAATCTGCACACATCTCCATAGAATACATTCATAATACATAAACTATATGGCAAAAAAACATTAGCTTAATAAATTAATTATGTGTCTTTCTGCACTACGAGTGACAATTTATCATAACATTTGACTAAACATGCGTAACATAATAAGAACATGTAATAAAACATGCATGACCTATTTATTTCCTAAAGGAAATTGTATTTTATAGAGTGCCTCCTTCAATTAGGGATAATAAAAACAATTTCCCCAGTGCCTTTTTGACACCATGTACTCATAACTGTATATTTAGAGAGCAGAATACGTTTCCCATGTGGATGCCATAACATATTTCAGGGTAGAATATATCTGTCAGCTATTGGTTTTGAGGAGATGAGAATAAATATCTTATTGGGGGAAAAATTGAATGAGAGAACGATATTACCAGCAAATACTGTTATGTCTTGACTCTTGAGTTGTTCTGTTCTTTACTGTCTTTAAACAGGCCCAGTCCAGAAACAACTCCTAGCCCACTACCCTGTAGGCACTTTGTATATCTGAATGAATTGGATAGCTAAAAGTGGAAGCCGCTGAGGGGAGGACGGCTCATAATAACGGCTGGAATGGAGTGAAAGGAATGGTATCAAACACATGAAGAAAAGAAAAAAACATGTCCTTGATACCATTCCATTTACTCCATTCCGGACATTATTATGAGCCGTCCTCCCCCTCAGCAGCCTCCACTGATAGCTAAATATAAGCAATATAGTAGCTCCACTTAATTTCTCTGGAATTAATGTTCCCGTGTTGCTTATACTTATTCAAGCCTTTTCAGAAGTGCCTAAGAGACGTTCCTGGACCAGGTCAGTGTGGCTCTTCATTTATGGCCGGGACCTCTCTGGTATAGTGTGGTGTACACTGGATTGATGTATCCCCAAGAGTTTTCACTGCAGGGTTGATGGTTTTGATTGCACACAGCAAGGTAATTACACAACAATTGACACAGGAAGGAATTTCAGTGAGGTGAAAGCAAAAATGTTTGATCCTCAATTCTTTTTTGGATTTAACTATTTGAAGTGCAGGTCAGTTGGAGATTTTATGTAAGCCTAACTTTGATGGAATTAGCAGTCTGAAGGCCTCACAAGATTCACTCACAGTACCTAAATTCCATTGTTCAGAAAGACTTACATCTCAACCAAGATATTTTATGTTGTATCATTTTAGGAAGCAGTCAGGAGAAGAATTACAGTACAGGAAGGAGACACAAGGAAAATAATGTGTCTGTCATGTTGCCATTTCTCATAAAGCGCCACAGATAACCTCTCATGTTTACCCGCTTCAAACGGCTTAAAAGAGATCCTCACCCTCTCTCTGGCTGCTGCACGGTTTCCCCGGCAACAAGAATATGATAATGTTCCCTTTGACGTGACAGAAGGAATCATCTCACTAACAAACAGAGACAACAGGCACAGGGAGGCCTGGGGGGAAACGGAATTAATGGGCTCATTTTCACACAGAGCCAAAGCAGCAGTCAGCCACCGTCCTCCATCTTCCCATGCGTTCCCCGCTGGCAGGCACACATCCTTCCCCAAGGAGCAGCCAGTATCCATTGGAAAGATAAATAACAGTCAGTGAATGAGCACAGTGGGGAGAGAGAGATCGCTGATGACTCGCCCTTCAAGTCGCAGGCATTGACCAGGCCCCTCTCTGTCTGTCTGTCTGACGTGCCAGCCAGAACCCAAATGAACAAGCTGTGTCGACAGTGTAATATTTTTTCCCTTGCTGAAAAATGGCAAATCAATCAGTCATTTGAAATAACAGAGGCACCGGTTTGATTTGTGGAGTAAGATCTTCCATTACCACATTAAAGACACAGTGAGCCTTGAAGCTCACCCAGGAATGATAAACACTATTTTAATTTATGCATTGTTGTAACACTGTGTGTTTATGAATAATTTGAGCCAATATTGATTTTTTTTCTTCTTCAAATAATTAACCTTTATTTTTTGTCCACAACACTGCTTGTCACAACAATGGGATTGTTGATAAACATGAATTAATTTAGAAAGAGGAAAGAAAGGATAGATGATGGCTCCAATTCAGTCTAGCAAAGGATGTGTTAATACGAATATGGTTGATAGAGGTGGATGAAAGAGTAACAAGCATGGGATCATGTACATCATACACTAAAGATGAACAAGGCAGGGTTGGGGTCAATTCCATTTAAATTCCAGTCAATTCAGGAAGTACACTAAAATTCTAATTCTCTTCAACGCTTTTCAATGAGGAAAAATTTGAATTTGAATTGGAGTTTGGTTCACTTTTTGAATTGACTGGAATTGAAATGGAATTGACCCCAACCTTGGAACAAGGTGTTCCAGATAGGAGTGAGGTCATCAGCATATCTTGGTGATATACCTGTACTTAAATGTCAGTTGAGCCTGACTGCATCACCGTATCTGATTACAGGATGTTCTCTCTGTGGTTGCTGTCTAAAAGGCATTGTGTGTGTCTCTAACCAAACAATGTAAATACTGTTTACTCCTGTCCTGGCCACATTAATCATACATTTAAAGTCCTATAATGGAGGAATCAGAGGAGAATGTTACCTCTTCAGACTGCCATGATGTGTCTGAGATGGATGGAAACACTACACATTCATCCAAGAGGGAAAATGCAGAAACAACGTGGCAGGTAGGCAAGGGCATTTTGTCACAACCACACATTGTTTCCAGTACAGTCATGAGGAGGCGACTGTGTATTCAATTTGATCTCCCTGACAGGTGTTGAAAAACACTTCAGAAGACGTTGACTACAGTTTTGGGATGGAGATGGCAGGGTGTTTCTTATCCATCTCAGCTGGGGCTCTTTCGCTCCTTCTCTCTCTCTCTCTCCTGGCAAATTGCACCAATTATTCCATCTATCATTCCATCACAGTTTTGAGGTCAAGGAAATGAATGGCAAAACTACAGTCTCTAGCTCCTGCAGTAAACAACCGCAGTACATTGCTTTCCCATCACGCAGTACATTGCTTTCCCATCACGTTGTCAAAGAACCCATCCCTAAGGCTTAGAAGATGGAAAGCTACGGTTCTTTCCTTTGCATTTCTTACAGACCAAACCATGTGACCCGATTAGTTCTGATGACAGATTGGGTCCCAAATTGGAGTGACTCGTCTGGACAGATGTCTCTGCAGCGGATAGTAATAAAATACAGTTCTGAAAAGCTCCATAAAAAGTCCCAGTAGGAAGCTTAGTATTGAGAGTAGAACTGTCCAGGTATGATAAGGGTGTTGGTGTTCATATAGTCTAGCCTGCATATCTGCTTTGTATCTCTGCAAGTGGTTGAGATTAATTGTCAGCTAAAGCTAAAGGACTGCTTTGGCTATTCCGTGCGTGTCAAGGGGATACTATGCCTGTACCATTTTGAGTATTCCCCATAGAATTTGACAATTGTTGCAGCTGAGTTGGTCAGGTCAAAAGGGCCCAAGACAAATTGGGCTAGTTGAATTGCCTGACGATAAAACCAATTTGTAATGGACATGTCCATAAGGTATAGATCAATTAATCTGCACAGCTGTCGGATGCTCTGAAACCAATACCCATGATCAAGTGGAGCCGGAGGAGTTGTTCACTAGGGTTGGTTTGAGCCAGAAGCTGCACAGATTCACTTATCTTTGCCTAGCACGTACGTCTTTATGCCCTGTTGTTTGGAGGTTTGGCTGATTTATCGATCTCAGTATCTGCCGCGGACGGGGCCTAGCTCAAGCCCGCCCTGGAGGACAATCACGTCTGCTCTACAGCTGCCTTCTCCATAACATTAGAACGTCAGATAAAAAATGATCTCCCTCTCTATCTTACACACTGACTTGCCTTTAGGGAGCCAGCCGGGCAGTTAGTTCAAAAGTTAATGTGCTTCACTTCCTCTGACTGGGCCTGCCTACGACCTCCTGACTAACCGAAGCCGACGAGCCATGAGCCACAATGCGGGCTGGGCAGATGAACACTGGAGCTGGCAGGCTTCGGCTGTAGACAGGACTTCTGCTCTACTTAACAGCTTTATCAGCCAGTCTTACGTCAAGGAATCCGTGGCATGCCGAAAACACAGGCAATCAAGGGTGTGATGAGGAAATGATGCATTCCACACACAAGACCTTGGGAGGAGGGTTTGGATGAGACAGAGAGCAGACAATACTGACTGAATCTGTGGTTGGTTTCACAAGTGGTGAACACGTTCTGTTGTTTTTTGCTGTGGAAAAAAATAGGTTTGTTTAGACGTTGGCAGCTTGAGAACAAATTTCAGCCAATTTCAAGGTGATTCAAAATACCATTCTCAGACATCTGCATTTTTAAGACGATGAAGAATTTTAAATGAAGGTACATTGTTCCAAAATAGGAGGGGCGGTTTACGACAGAGTAATGGATGATGCGCCACAAGCCGTTCCTGTGTTGCATTGTTCCCCAGCCGCCTCCTCCAATTCCTCATTCCACATCCAAGCCTAGGGGGAGGGATTTCCCCAATCCCCTTTCCAATCAACCTTCGGCCAACAACACAAAAGCCCTGCTTCTACCACTACTAGAGCCTACCCCAATTCATTATTATTAATTACATTTCAATTGATCTACATTCAAACTCAGAGATTCAATTGGACATTCAAGTGAATATAATCGAAAAAGACCAATATGGCATTTTTGCTGCTACTTATTGCATATTAGTCCATTTATTGGATTGGAAATAATTGAATAGGAATTGGAACCCCCACTATAAAGCAGGTGGTCGCTGGGTGTCTTTAGCTCGTGAGAGGCCTGGGTGTAGCCCCTCTTATTCATAGCCTCAGGTACAGTGATGTGTCTGTCCTCTCCCATTCAGGGAAGTGGATAACAGAGGGGGGGACGTGTGGAGTAGTTGCACCAGCAGCAGCTTCGGGCAGGGGAGAGAGGGGGAAACTGCTGCTAGGAAGCTGGCGTGACTGAGAACAGGAAGAGAACAGGAAGAGCCGCTGCTGCTCACATTCCATCCTATTAGAGTTCATTCTCCTTTCAGAGAGCAGAGGACCGGGCCCTTTCTCATTATAATGTCTCACACTGGGCCCTTTGTTAACATCATTAGATCTCTCTGTCATTTTGCGCACGAGGAACGCCGTGAGTGATCTAAGTCGTGTTTATTTAAACATGCTTAGTGACATTGCAAATGTTTGAACGTCGGAATAACACAAACAGGGCCTGTGTTTGTGTGAACTGGGTGTCTGTTCTTATCCAGTGAAAGCCCTGATCTGGTGGGGGGAGGGAAGAAAGGCCACCCACAGGGCAAGTAGCTGTCATCATTGATTCAGTGAGGCTGACATTTTGAGAATTCTTGTACACCTTTACGGGGGGGGACTTTTACAAAGGAGAGCTCTTGCGCTCTCTGGGTGGCAAAGACGACTGAGAGATTTGCTGCAATTAGGTAGGCTCATGCTGAACGCTGTCTATGGGAGGGCTGTGGCTTAATCTGAAACTCAAACAAGAGAAAATCTAGGCTAATCAATGGTGAATTACAATGCTGGGTACAACTTGCAATGGGTGTGTGTGAGGTGATTCACGGCAAAGAACCCCCTCGGGCAAGAAAGGGCTTAGTCAAACAACCACTCAAACAAAACATTCTGATGGAAATAACCATACTGCCGAGCAAAAGTGGTTAAAACACAGAAGCACATAATTACTATGCATCAATACAAAAACAATCAAAACTTGTCAAAACAGCACATGCTTCGAAGAAAATGACAATTGAGTGACTTCTTGAAGGTGAGAACGGTGCAAATCGAACTAAATAATACTAATTTCATGGGCTCTATCGCTGCTGGCTTTCACTGACTGGGCCTCTGTGTGGAGTCATGACGCTCGTTTGGCACCTTTGTTTATTTCCTATTGAGGTAAAGATGCTCCTGTCACCAAGAGGACACTCAATCCCATCGAGGGCCAGCCTGACATGACTTCAAGAGGCCTGCTTCTGACAGCTAAATAATGGAAAGAGAACAGGAACTTAATCACTCTTGGCCAATTGGTCCTTCAGTCACCACGGAATTCCATGTTCGGCCTCTGCCGCCCCATTACATCTGAAAGGCGATTTAGGACGGATGCAACGTTTTCTTCTGGAGAGTTATATTTCACAAATGTACAAAAAATGTGTGGTGATGGTTGAGTGAGTGAACAAGAGCATGACTGATAGGGCAAGAGAGCAAGTTTGATGCTATGGTTGACGTTTCTTTTAGATTCATTTTCTAGTTTGGATTTCCCCTCTCATTGTAGATGGGTTAGCTGACAAAGTCACGAAATGTTGTTGTGATTCTGGATGGCCAGATTGCTAGCAAGAATGACAAAAAACTGCCATGTGGAGAATCGTAAGTGGCTCGTTTCATCTTTTGTTCTTGTCTTGTTTTGAGGTGTTTCGACTGATTTCATGTCTATGCTAATATGGCAAAAAAATTGCTAGCTAGCTACCAACTGTAACGATGTATTTGAGAGACAACAAGTGCTCATTGTGCAAATGTATTTATGTTTTCAATAAACATTGGAGACAAAATATACTGTAGCTTACATGCGGTCAAAAATCTAAACCAACCCCGTCTGTTTTTACCCCATAGTCACGCACGGCTCGGATTTGTTGCTAAACAACCAACCCTTCTATGGTCATTGTCATTTTTCGTAAAAAAAATAAAGACAAAAATTCATTTCAACATTGTTTATTGCAGGAAACACAACTGTTCAAGAGTACACAGTATAGAATGTAGAGAACCTGGGTAATAACTTTCCTGTGTGGTGAATATCTGCTTAGTCATAGTCCTTAAACTGTAAATCCCATGAGAGGATGACATGATGCCGTGTAGCCACAGTGTGTCCATATTTATTGGTAGCTGGAACTCCTGATAAATCACAGTAGTCAGAATATGACCCACTCTGGATGTTCTCGTCCCCCTTTGGCCAATGTCAACCTCCGCCTCTCCTCCAGCTGGTCCACACTCTCTCTTTGCTTTCTCGCTCTCTCTCGCCAACGTCACACGGCCGCCGACGGAACAAGTCCCATCTTCGCACCCCTATGATATTGACTCTCCAGCTTGACTGTGAAAGGGGGAAAGCAGAGAGGAAGGGAGGGAGGGTGGGTTGAGAGAGGGACGAGAGGGAGGAAGGAATGAATCAAAACACCATCAAAAGGGAGAGAGTGACCTTTCGGAGAGCTCAAGGCCTGCTGATTAGAGGCGTCCGGGGCAGATAGGGGGGAGCTGATGTGAGGGAAAGGGACAGCGAGCCTGTTTATCCTGCTGCTACCACAGACTAGCCCACAGCCTTTTGTTCTGGGTACATCTAGTCAAGTCTTTAATCTAATAAGCCACTGCTTATAGTGGTCATTTGGACAGAACCATTCCTATACGATGTGGTTTACTTTTAAGAATATATATGGGATAGTTATCAGAGTGGGGATCAATTCCTTTACAGTGGAAAATCAATAAAAACTGTTAAATATTTGAAAAGTGTCCTTACTACTACTGAAGTAGCCTAGCAGTGAAGCGTGGCAGCATATTACATTCAAAGGACCATCAATACAGAGCATAGTGTTAACAAAGCTTTAGACCACTGACTGACTTCGTAATAGGCTTTATGGACCGGTCAAAGTGGCAAAGAAAACCCACATACATACACTGACGTGCCTCATAGCCTGCAATGGAGGAGATAAGAGCCTAATAGAAGCTTGCCACAGGTCTTCGACACCATCAACTCAAGACATGTCCGGCAGATCCTGTCCCTTCCTCCGTTGCAAACATGAGTCTGATTGCTTTTCTGAACTAAATCTCATCCTACCCAACCATTTCAAGTTACAGTTCTCCACTAGAATCTCTCTAAGAAGACTTTCGTCTATGGGTGCTGACAGGGCTCAACATGCTGCTGGAAAATATAGATTGTACAAAACAGCAGCACAGTTTTATGTTGACGTAGGCCTAGGTGTATGACTGGATTATTTCAACAGCGAAGACTTTGGTACCAATCAAGACCTGTAACATAGTCATGATATCTTATAATAGCAGGTTAAGTGATGTTTACTAGTTAGTTTGTTACCACAAACAAGCTAAGTAGTTGAAAGCCAACCCTGGGCCAGTTGCCGATAGCAGCGGCTGTTTGACCTAGGAAGCTCTGTGGATATTCAAGTGGCACAGCACAACAGGTATCAAGAGCTGGCTGTAAACTGGTCTCTGCTTTGTAGACCCTCTGGTGACAGTGAAGTCTTTGCAAGTCTTGAATTAGCATTTGCGTTGCTGTTAGCATCGTCTATTTCTCAGCAGTACTTATTAATTGCCGTATCGAAGCCATCTGGGAGTTTAGCACCAAAATAGCCCATCCATTTGTTCTTTATTCAACCAGTCACCTGGCTCTACATTTAACATAACCCTGCCATATTTATTCTCAAAGCCCTTGCAAAAAAAGTTAATGCTGTAGCTAGTGCCAAAATTAGCATCTCTATTCCCCCCAACATTCACACCACATAGGCCCCTCAAGCAATCCCTGCCCAGTACAACCCATATTAGGTTAGATCATCTGTGTGGAAGCAGCCGTTAACAGCTAAACACATAGTAATCTAGCAAGGCGGAGCCCAAAAACACTCATACTATTCAAACAGTTAGCACTGATGTTGGTTTTCCAAGGGGCTGAGGTAGGACAAACATGATGTAAGTGTAACAGGCAGCAGTAGTTGTCACTTTTCTCTCCGTCTCGTCACATTAGAGCTCAACTCTATGCCCTGGTAGTGGTCGTGTAGCAGGGTGTTAAGGAGAAGTACTGTTTGCTCACCATTTCTAAACTCGCCTCAAATACTGACAGTGTATTATTTGTGCGTCTCTCTGTTATGCCTGGAGCCAAATCTCCAAAGCAAAGGGAGTGCCTCTGGATTCTGGCAGCTAGCTAAAAATACAGTGGTTGCCCGAGTGACAATGTTGAATGCTTGGGAATGTTTATGTCACAAACCAATGCCCTGCACAACATAGAGGACTGTGTTTCTGGCTGAGTCAAAATAACATACTGTACATCTAACATGAATTCTTGCAGATAAATGGTGTTCTTGCATAGTTTAATCCAAACCTGGTGACTGGTTATAACAGAACATGTACACTAGTTTCAACGCTATTCCATGCAGTGTTGTTTCAATCATACCAAATCAAGAATAGTATTTTCAGACTGCTTCTTTGCCTCAACATAAAATCAACTAGTATTTCCCCCCTAAACGATTTACCATGAAACCCTCGGAGCTAAACAACAACAAGCCAGACATGGCAAGCTGATAGTTCACTTGTCAAGTGCGTAATTAAGAGTTAGCGTTTGGCTAGCTCGGCTGATTGTGTCTGGGAAGTGCTAATGCCAGCTCCGTCTAGTTCCTCTCTGTTAATGGCTGGAGGAGCTGCTGAGTGGGCTGCTGAGCCGCAGCATTTCAGAGTGGAGGCTGAAAGCGTGAGATGGGGAGAAGAGAGAGAGAGAGAGAGAGGGAGGTTGAGAGATAGAGAGAGAGAGAGAGGGAAAGAGATAGAGAGACAGAAAGAGAGAGGATGTCACATTGATCGACTGAGATCATTTCCCATTGATTGCTGGTCTGTTTGGGCGCTGCTGTAGAGAGGTTTGTTAGCCACACGCTACAGCTGGGGAGGCCCAATAATTGGTGCAGTGTGTCTGCAGAGGGCTAGCGCTCCATCATCAAGCCTGTAAAATACACCCCTATTTGAGCGCACGCACATGCGCACAAACGTTATGTTCTTCTATCCTCGTGGGGACCTAAAATTAATTTCCATTTAAAATCCTATTTTTCCCTAAACCTAACCTTAACCCTAACCCGTAACCCAAACCCTAAACCTAACCTTAACCCTAACCCGTAACCCAAACCCTAAACCTAACCCTAACCCGTAACCCAAACCCTAATTGTAACCCTAAACCTAACCCCTAAGCTTAAAACAGCCTTTGTCCTCATGGGGATGTGGGAAATGTCCCCACGAGGTATAATTTTCCTTGTTTTACTATCCTTGTGGGGAATTTTGGGGATTTTAGATCCCCACAAGAATAGAAGAACCCCCCTCCCCCCCACACACACACACAACTATCCAGTTGATATGTGGCCACACTTCACACCTCCACACTACTATTCTGACCCCATACTATCCACACACTGTTCTCAATACAGCCCGATGGGAAAGAGCCCAATATGTTTCTGATAAACATTCACATCCAGCCTCAGAACCCAAGAGATGGAGCCAAGAGGTCCGTCTGTATACTACTACACTGTAATGGAGGACCATTGACAACTGCACCAATTAATGGAGGCCTTGAGATGAACATAAACACTGAAAGGCAGCACTTCACTGTCGATTAAGAGAGGAATAATGTAATAATTATAGGCGTAAACAAGGAATAATGGATATCCGATATATGCCAATCAATGAATCAGCTAGGGAGCTCTTTGTATTCATACCTTGTATTGGAGAATGATAATCCCCATTCACTAAGGTGACTTATGATTGCTATGCAAATATAACCAAAGCTTGATACACTCAGACTACAGGTAATTACTCCACACCAACAGAGGAGGACTGTGATGAGGACGAGGAGAGTAAAAGCATACAACTGTATTAAAGAATAGTCTACATTCTAATGTTGCTCGGGAATACAACCGGACATCTATGTGTAGATGGGGCCTAAAGCCAAGGTATGGGGACGACACTATGGCATCCATCTTGTTTCTGGTTTTCCAATAGAGCTCGTACTCAGTGTGCCTCAAGAGAATCCCTAGACTACATCTCCTGGCTCTACACTGACTACAGCAGCCAAGTGGATGTGTACACATCATTCAGCAGGAGGGAGGGGAAAAAGAAAGCAAACCTGCCTGGGTTCTCATCCCGGTGTTAGTCACACCTAATTTACATTCCATTCCTCAGCCCTGGCTGGTAGATTTACAAGTGGAGGTTGTACTGCTGTGTGAGAGACTGAGTCGACTTGCTGTTTTGCAGGCAGGCAGCTTCCCCTTGGAGGATGCCTCTCTCTCTGTCTCTATCTATCTCTCCATTCTCCCCCTGAAGCTGTTTTCACAGACACCGAGGGGCTGAAATGGCTGAGTGATTTCCACTGCTGCTGTTGCTGCAGCTCTGCTTTAGTCACGCACACAACAGGCTAGGCTAACCGGGGCGGCAGCCTGTGTCTGGCAGGTTAGGAAGGGAAGGGCAAATGACAGAGCGTGGGTAGCTAGCGACTCCGAGGCAGGGTGACGGCGCTGTCCCAAATAGGGGCTGACGCTCCGTCGATTGCACCTGCTGCCGCGCACCTTGCCCGGGGAGTGGGTGGTGGGTTCAGGTGGGTTGGAAGGAAGGAAGGTGAGCCAATAATGAGAAAGAGAGGAATAGAAAAGTGCTTGTGGAATCATATTTAACAATTTTCCTGGAGGTTTACCCTGCTACATGGGGGGAGCTAAATCCAATGGAAGTGAATGAGACGAAATGGAGGGAATCAGTCTGGCTGCCATGTGTGGCGTCCACGTTTCTTCTATGACTTCATTGTTGTATTAATCCTGCTTTACAGCATCTCCTTCCACGAGATTGGCCAGTAAAATGGCAGAAAAACTCTTATGAAGGCACCATGTTCAAATGAGTTGGTTTTAATAATCAAGAAGCATTTACGAAATCTACTTCCATCGTCTTCTGAAGAGCGGCCGAATACTTGGCCGCTTCCAGAATGCCCAGAATTGACATGTTTAAGGGGGAGAGAGGGAAGGAGCACATTCTGGTCTAATAACTCTATAACCTACTCACATAACATTGACTGGGGGTTTCCAGTGAAAAATCTCCCAGTGACAAGGGTCGCCCATACTAATGTGCCCCAACCGAGGGAAACAGATTCCTCCTGTGTACATGAGTCATTCCAGTAAGGAGCCGGCTCCCCAGTGTTTATCAATCACCCTGGGCTCTTACAGTGAGAGCCAGAGCGACTGGTGCAGCAACGATGCAGTGTGTTAGCTACAGAGGGATAGCGCTTGCGCTAATGCTAAAGTCAGCTTGAATCACCACCAACCTCATGTGAAGTGAACGCCCCAAGGCGATGCTGCTGCAGCGAGGGCACGTGTCCAGAAGACATTTCATTCGTTTCGCATTAGCTTCCATCACGGCACTCTCGTTAACGCAAAGTGCCGTCGCTAAAAATCCCCACGTGTGCTCAGGTAGTCAAACGCCTCGGCTATGAAAATCATCAAATCAGCCAAACTGCTGAGGGGGCAACACAAATTCATCTTTACTGTTATTTCTATTATAATAAGACATTGATATAACTTGAAAGTGGCATATCAAAATGTATTAAAGTTGTTAAGAATGACATAATACCCCGTCATGGTGGACCAAGATGGTGTGTGATATTCAACCCTCTTCTAATGGCAAGTGACACAATGAATTAAAATAAGTCAAATACTCAATCAAGATTCTTATATTTTTCTCTGCGTGTTAATAAACCGGTCTTAAGAATAGGGTCAGTGGTAAAGTCCTGCAGGGACAGCTTTCTTTTGACGTTATGTAATGTATATTTCACATCTCTGTACACCACTGCAAATACAGAGAGCCCAAAGAAACATCCTGACAGGCTGTGGCTGTACATGTGTGGTTACGCTGGGTTTCTAAACAGCTACTTAGTTCCCCTGCAGCCCCAATGTCAAAGGGACAAAATATCAACCGTAGCTTATTTTTAACAGCCACTGAGGGACTCTGAAAAAGTGAATATCGCTCGTTATTATAAAAGGGTTCTTATAAAGAAGCCTGTTGACTGCCCACATCTAATTAGAATGGAAATGTACCGTGGGCTTTGAATGGATCACTGGGGATAGACATTGGCATTTAGATTACGTTATGTCGGGATTACTGATGACACAGTGTTTTGGGGAGATAGCTTATTTCAGAGGCTTTGGTGATAAGACTAATTGTATTTCGGCATTGGCGGTAAGGGGCTGTCATTGTTCTATCATTGGGGATTGGAGAGTTATATGTACGCATGTACAAACAGACACACGTTTGCACACACACAAACCTTCAGAACGCTCCTGTGTGTGTGGACCTATTCTTTTGCCTATACACCACAGTCTCTTCTGAGAGAAACTATATTTCTTTATCCAGGGTATAAGTCAAGAACAGAACAGCCAAGACCAAACAGAGTCTCAGAGAGAGAGAGAGAGAGAGAGAGAGTCTCAGAGAGAGAGAGAAGAAAGGGGAGAGAAAGAGAGAAGAGAGAGAGAGGGGTTGAGATAGCAGAAGGGGGAATACATTTATGCTGATCTAGTGCTCTGCATTCTGAGGAGGCTACATTTGCATATCAGTGCAGCGGAGCAGAGGGAGAAATGTGTCAGCGTTGACAGCAAGCTGAATATCTTAAACCTTCACTGACACCCCTGCAGGCGCTCTCTCTCTCTGATATAGACACACACACACACACACACGGTGCAGACACACACGGTACAGACACAAGGTCAGAAGATTGCTTTGTTCCTATGTGACTGTGTACAGTAGTGTTTGTTTAACGGTCAGCTCAAGTGCAAGGCTCATCTCTGGGGAAAAGCCCCAGTGAAGTGCCCCCATGCACACTGAGACATCTGTGTGTGTGTGTGTGTGTGTGTGTGAGAGAGAAATTGAGAGAGTAAGCTAGAGACATAGGAAGAGAAACATTATGTAGTCATTATTTAAATCCCTAGTTTATTTCCCACTATAGCTTGGTTTATAAATATAACATGACTTTTTGCATAGCATGGGGATGAATATGTGCGTTGCCCCACTACCGTAACAAAAATATGAATAGATATATACACTGTTGTCATGACATGCACACATTGCTTTAATGGACCAATGGTGAGGAGAAACAGAGGAGCAATGCTTTACATCCAACACCAGCCCCAGTTCATGTTACCTTAGCAACCATCCTCCATACAGTGCCTCTGTGTTCCCACTCTGGTGTGGAGTACTGTAGGAGCACTACACTGCTAGCTAAACAATGTTCAATGTACCGTATCTATGCATCTTCTCTATTGAATCTCATTATGTTCATTTGATTGCCCTTTGTCAAATTACTTTCCTACAGCTCCAACATGGTTTTGTTTACCCGTTTGAGCTACGAAAACGTTGGTAATTGAAAATGTCCGTCAAGACGTAGGCCTCTCTTGCTACACGATTTACGCACATGCGGCTGACGATTGATAAATGAGGCCCATTGTGTTGGCGAGATGTCGTTGGTGCCAAAGAATGACAACCTGAATTTTGACATTTATAAGCAGACACAGGGGAATGTGTTTTTCTGACAGTCACACCGCAGGATATTCTACTTCTCACAATCATCTCCTCTGAGCTGTCTAATATGACATTTGAGACTTGATTCTTAGTGTGGACGAGCTGTGTTTTAGAGCAGCAATCAACACTTTCTCTGAGCCTCGTCAACGGCTTAAAAAAACAGTTGTCTGACATAATTTAAAACCCATTTCCGACAATAAATGTCAGGATTTTCTCCTGACAAATCTTTGACAGTACAGTAGCTTGCCCTTTTTAAAAGGAGCCAATGGTATTTGTGAATGTGACATTGCTGCTAACAGGAAGATCAAGTGGGTCTGGTTAAGCCGCCCATTTAGCTCAAGGTTACGTTAGCCCAAGGTTGTGATGCGGTCTCCAGGGGCTAAGAATGTACGTGTCGGTCTTCAGAGTGGGGAGTGCAGTGTAGATGGGCCTGCCAATCTCCATTCAGGCTACTGATTGGTGGGAGAGGGCAGTGTGTGTTTGTGTGTAAAGAGGGGGGGGGGGAGGAAGTGGTTAACACCGCGGCCAGGCTCCTTGGCATGCTGGAGGCACGATGACATTGATCTGCTGGGCCCCTTCCATCCCTCTCCATGACAGAGGTAACTGGATTGTTAATAAAAATGGAAATTGAGCCATGCTGCTCACACACACACAGCGTCTCACCTTCCCCGCCCGACCTCCCTCACCCCTACCTCCCACAGAGCTGTCCTGGTGACATTTAAACGACTGGACCAATTCAAAGCCCACCACCTCCCTACTGCCTCCCCTAGCTACTGCTACATTCCTCTGTTCCTCAGGCAGCAAACTAACACATCAAACGCCTGCATGGCTATGAAATGGATAGGGAGAGGTGGGGGAGGGGAGGAGGAGGAAACTGAGAGGGGGTAATACAGCCCCTTCTGATTAACGGTTTGCTGTTATGTTTCCTATTGAAACACTTAAGAGGGTTAACAATTAAATGCAGGCTTTGGTGGAGGGGTTGCTAATCATGGAAAACATGTCACAACACACAACTAGCGCCCTCATATTCCTGGTTAGCAAAGCATTGCTTCCCGTCACACTATCAGTAGGAACTGAAGCCATCGGGCAGTTTTCCCACCCTAAGAAATGGGAGCAGCAGAGGCGAGTGGTCGGACAGAGGATCCATAATTTCGAAAAAAGCGAGCAGCGTGATACTAAATCAATCTGACCCACCCCACCGGCCAGCTCACCCTCGCCATTCCTTAGCAACAGAGCAGACTTACCCACCCGTCATCAGCAGCTATTGATTTATTTTAGGAGACGGTGGGGTATCTAAATGGTCCAAAAGTTCTGAATGTTATTTTCTGGAGCTCTATGGGGTTAACAGCAGGTCTGAGTCAGAGATTGATTAGTTATACTGGACACAGTGTGACCTCCAAAAGATAAGAGGCAATTATGGCTCTCTGAGAGGCTTTTCGAGCAGCGGTGCTTCAGCATTGCCAATGGGCCAGGGTTTTAAATGGATAATTAACATTGTGTACTGTATCGCTGGCTTCTCTAAGTGAGAGCTCTGCTTGACATGACGTGCGTGTGTGTGTGTGTGTGTGTGTGTGTGTGTACTGACTACACGATGGAAGTCCCATTCTTCATCACTAATACATTGCTAATAAGATCAGAGTAGTCAATGTATGAATATCTACATGGTCCAATTTCAAAGCTCATTACACTTTCATTATTTTTTGTACACGTCAGAGGTACGAATACATATTATAGCATGGAGCTCCCCCACATACAATAATGGAATATGGTTTATTAAATCTTACATTCTAACAGTGACCAATTGTGTGTCGGTGATCAAGCTGCAAAGCGAGGCACAGATATTGTTATTTAAAAGCCTCTCTTGTTCAGTGAATGGACCACAGTAAGGGAAGAACATATCTACCAGAACCACCTGTGTATAATGCATAGTGAATTAATTTATAGTACCTTCTATCACCCCATAGTAGTGCATGAGAAGACTGGCTAACAGCCCACAGCTCCTTTGAACAGCCCTTATGCTACAGATGCATTCATAATAAATCACATACAGGCATTAACATTTAAAACATACTATCATAAAAGGCCCTTATGAAAGCCTATATAAATGCATCAATGGTTATAATGCATAAGACTCATATAAAAAGTTAGGATGTGGCTCTAAAATCCATTTTAGCCTCTAAGGGTATAAAAACCTGATTGGTCCTCTGTATCTCAGTTAGTAGAATTCTTTCTCAGTTAGTAGAACATGGTCCTCTGTATCTCAGTAGTGAACATGTCCTCTGTATCTCAGTTAGTAGAACATTCCCTGTATCTCAGTTAGTAGAACATGGTCCTCTTTAACTCTTAGAACATGGTCCTTATCCAGTTAGGATTTCAGTAGAATTGACATGGTCCTTGTATCTCATTAGTACATGGTTCTTTCTCAGTTAGTAGAACATGGTCCTCTGTATCTCAGTTATACATGTCCTCTGTATCTCAGTTAGTAATCAGTTAGTAGAACATGGTCCTCTGTATCTCAGTTAGTAGAACATGGTCCTCTGTATCTCAGTTAGTAGAACATGGTCCTCTGTATCTCAGTTAGTAGAACATGGTCCTCTGTATATCAGTTAGTAGAACATGGTCCTCTGTAGCTCAGTTAGTAGAACATGACACATTTCCACCAGTCTAATGTCCATTGCTCATGTTTCTTGGCCCAAGCAAGTCTCTTCTTCTTATTGGTGTCCTTTAGTAGTGGTTTCTTTGCAGAAATTCGACCATGAAAGCCTGATTCACACAGTCTCCTCTGGGACAGTTGATGTTGAGATGTGTCTGTTACTTGAACTCTGTGAAGCATTTATTTGGGCTGCAATTTATGAGGCTGGTAACTCTAATGAACTTATCCTCTGCAGCAGAGGTAACTCTAGGTCTTCAATTCCTGTGGCGGTCCTCATGCGAGCCAGTTTCATCATAGCACTTGATGGTTTTTGCGACTACACTTGAAGAAACTTTCAAAGTTCTTGAAATGTTCGTATTGACTGACCTTCATGTCTTAAAGTAATGATGGACTGTTGTTTCTCTTTGCTTATTTGAGCTGTTCTTGCCATAATATGGACTTGGTCTTTTACCAAATAGGGCTAACTGATTGGCTCAAATGAATTAAGAAGGAAAGAAATTCCACAAATTAACTTTTAAGAAGGCACACATGTTAGTTGAAATGCATTCCATGTGACTACCTCATGAAGCTGGTTGAGAGAATGCCAAGAGTGTGCAAAGCTGTCATCAAGGCAAAGGGTGGTTATTTGAAGAATCTCAAATTTAAAATATATTTTGATTTGTTTGACACTTTTTTGGTTACAACATGATTCCATATGTGTTATTTCATAGTTTTGATGTCTTCACTATTATTCTACAATGTAAAAAATAGTAAAAATAAAGAAAAACCCTTGAATGAGTAGGTGTGTCCAAACTTTTGACTGGTAGTGTATATATATTTTTTTACATTTCAAGTTTTTTTCAAACCGATGGTTGAGAATCTTCCATTTCATGTCAAAGACACCAGCCACATGATCCCATCTGCACTTATTTAGTGCTTGTGCGTGGAATGTCTAGGCTAATGTTCATATTGAGTAAATGTCATCTTGTCAAGCGGTGAGAAGGGTAGTTAATGCATTGAAATATTGCATTCTATTATGTAGGGTTGGGACGATACCAGTATCGCTATATTTCTTCCATCGCAAAAATTAAAACACGAAGACGACCAACCTCTTTGGTCCTTAAAAAAAAACCTGCTGTATGTCAAATATTGTGTGCTATAACATGGAAAATAAATACATGTGACTCTGGATGACAACATAATGATGCTTGTTTCCAACATTAGGGCTGTTTTCCTAAAGAAGTTAAATCCTCGTGTTATGTTTCTTTGCCACGATACTAACGAGTATCACGATACTGGTATCGTCACGGCCCTAGTAGTATGGTAAGCTGATGTTTTTGTCCCCTCAGAATGACTTGTTTAAAGACATTAATTGGCATACAGAAGATAAGGTACACAATATGACTGTTTGCTTCAAAGCAAAACCAGTCCAGAACCAGCTGAGTAGACAAGTAACAACAGATTGACCTAGGGGTCAACGTTGATTAAGCAGGCTTATGGAGCGAACCAGTTAGCGCTCAAGCATATGTTCTGCCTCAGCCTGTTGTTGCCGCGTCAAGCAAAACAATTAACCAACCAACCCAAATTGTCACGGAGATACAGTACCTCCCATCTGTTTCCTCCTCCTGCATGAGACTTCCTTACACGCTTTGTCACCACATAATGTTAGCCTGCAAAGTCAGTGTCTGTAGACGGATGTAGGCTTCTTTCTATAGACCCATATACAGTCCCATGTGAGACACTCAACGTTTCTGACATGTGACAGGCAGGTCCCTTGGGGTTGCCCACTGAAGTTTTACATTGCTAGCTAGCTAGCTAACTGTGTTGGCTGCCCTGTGCCTTGCGTCACCTGTTTATTCATCTTCACACACCGCCTAAGAGCACCCGAGCTTCCGGAACACTATGTACGCAAGTGTCAGTCCCAGCTGAGCCTCTCTTACAGTGGGCTAAATGAGCTACTTAACCCCCCCCAGGCTCACAAATAACCTGATTACCAATGACTGTAAAATGATTATATGTAGCTGCAGAATGCTACTGATGCTGACAGTCCTTTATATTGTTTTGGAATTTGGTCTTCAGCTAGGCTCTACATTTAAAATGTTCCCCAATCAGCCCACACCAACCTCACTCTTCATAATTATGGAGCACGCCGTCTTAATTCCTCTGGCTGCTCGTTAAGCTCTGGAGGAGCATGGTTGACCCACTTTACATGGGAGCCTCTCACGCACCAGGAAGACTCTCCAACCATAATATAGGATGTAATCATATAGGATGTTTTGCAAACACTTTTATCCAAAGCGACTTAGTCACGTGTGCATACTTTACGTACGGGTGGTCCCGGGAATCGAACTCACTATCCTGCCGTTGCAATCGCCATGTTCTACTAACTGAGCTACAGAGGACCATGTTCTACTAACTGAGATACAGAGGACCATGTTCTACTAACTGAGTTACAGAGGACCATGTTCTACTAACTGAGATACAGAGGACCATGTTCTACTAACTGAGATACAGAGGACCATGTTCTACTAACTGAGATACAGAGGATCATGTTCTACTAACTGAGCTACAGAGGACCGTGTTCTACTAACTGAGATACAGAGGACCGTGTTCTACTAACTGAGATACAGAGGACCATGTTCTACTAACTGAGATACAGAGGACCATGTTCTACTAACTGAGATACAGAGGAGTTCCAACTGCCGTGTCTTTGTGAGACGCAGAGTAGGTGAACGGATGATCTCCACATGAGTATTTTCCACCGTAGAGCATGGAGGAGGAGGTGTTTTCATGTGGGGGTGCTTTGCTGGTGACACTGTGATTTATTTAGAATTCAAGGCACACTTAACCAGCATGGCTACCACAGCATTCTGCAGCGATACGCCATCCCATCTGGTTTGGGCAAAGTGGGACTATAATTTGTTTTTCAACAGGACAATGACCCAACACACCTCCAGGCTGTGTAAGGGCTATTTTACCAAGAAGGAGAGTGATGGAGTGCTGCATCAGATGACCTGGCCTCCACAATCCCCCGACCTCAACCCAATTGAGATGGTTTGGGATGAGTCGGACCGCAGAGTGAAGGAAAAGCAGCCAACAAGTGCTCAGCATATGTGGGAACTCCTTCAAGACTGTTGGAAAAGCATTTCAGGTAAAGCTGTTTGAGAGAATGCCAAGAGTATGCAAAGCTGTTATCAAGGCAAAGGGTGGCTATTTGAAGAATCTTAAATATAAAATATATTTTGATTTGATTAGTAAAAATAAAGAAAAACCCTGGAATTAGTAGGTGTGTCCAAACGTTTGACTGGTACTGTATATATATATATATATATATATATATATGTATGTGTGTGTGTGTATATATATATATATATATATATATATATATATATGTGTGTGTATATATATATATATATATATATACACACACACACACAGTGGGGAGAACAAGTATTTGATACACTGCCGATTTTGCAGGTTTTCCTACTTACAAAGCATGTAGAGGTCTGTAATTTTTATCATAGGTACACTTCAACTGTGAGAGACGGAAACTAAAACAAAAATCCAGAAAATCACATTGTATGATTTCTAAGTAATTAATTTGCATTTTATTGCATGACATAAATATTTGATCACCTACCAACCAGTAAGAATTCCGGCTCTCACAGACCTGTTCGTTTTTCTTTAAGAAGCCCTCCTGTTCTCCACTCATTACCTGTAATAACTGCACCTGTTTGAACTCGTTACCTGTATAAAAGACACCTGTCCACACACTCAATCAAACAGACTCCAACCTCTCCACACAATGGCCAAGACCAGAGAGCTGTGTAAGGACATCAGGGATAAAATTGTAGACCTGCACAAGGCTGGGATGGGCTACAGGACAATAGGCAAGCAGCTTGGTGAGAAGGCAAAAACTGTTGGTGCAATTATTAGAAAATGGAAGAAGTTCAAGATGACGGTCAATCACCCTCGGTCTGGGGCTGCATGCAAGATCTCACCTCGTGGGGCATCAATGATCATGAGGAAGGTGAGGGATCAGCCTAGAACTACACGGCAGGACCTGGTCAATGACCTGAAGAGAGCTGGGACCACAGTCTCAAAGAAAACCATTAGTAACACACTACGCCGTCATGAATAAAAATCTGTTTTTGCCTTCTCACCAAGCTGCTTGCCTATTGTCCTGTAGCCCATCCCAGCCTTGTGCAGGTCTACAATTTTATCCCTGATGTCCTTACACAGCTCTCTGGTCTTGGCCATTGTGGAGAGGTTGGAGTCTGTTTGATTGAGTGTGTGGACAGGTGTCTTTTATACAGGTAACAAGATTCAGTCTCTCACAGTTGAAGTGTACCTATGATAAAAATTACAGACCTCTACATGCTTTGTAAGTAGGAAAACCTGCAAAATCGGCAGTGTATCAAATAATTGTTCTCCCAACTGTGTATATATATATATATATATATTTATATATATAAACCCTGCACTTACCTTTTCCTACTAGCACTGACTTTGCTGATAACTACCTTATTGAGGGAAAATGTACTGATACGATATGTGATAGTCTCACCTAGCCATCTTAAGATGAATGCACTAATTGTAAGTCGCTCTGGTCAAGAGCGTCTGCTAAGTGACAAAAATGTAAAATGTAAATATCAAACATTACATTTCATAATCCTAAAGATGATTGACATTTAAAAAAAACTAAAAACAAAACAGACTGATGGATTTATAAAGAATAGAGCCAATTTGTAATGTGAAAGTGCATTTGTCTTCACATTGTTTAATATTAGGGCTGTGACGATACCAGTACCGCAAAAAAAAATCCATGACAAAAATGAAAGCAGACCAAACGCTTTGGTCCTTTAAAAACCTGCTGTATGTAAAATATTGTGTGCTATAGCTTGGAAAATAAATACATGTGACTCTGGATGACAACATAATGATGTTTGTTTCCAACATTAGAGCTGTTTTTCTAAAGAAGTTAAATCCACTTTGTGTTTTGCTTCCTTGCCACGATACTAATGAGTATCGCAATACTGGTATCGCCACGGCCGTATTTAATACCTGCTGAAAAGTCCAGGAGGAGGAATCTAGTAATGAGTGAGATTAATGTGCATGACACAGAGGGAATGCATGCCACTAATAATAAAACATAGGCTGCAGGATTATTGGACTCCCCCAGCCACCTTTCCAAATAAACAATTTATTGAAACATTAAGAGTTGGCTTATATTTACTCAGCCGACTTCAAAGCTATAATTCTTTGTGAGGAATTTGAAGCAGATTCCAAAGCCACAACTATTTGAAGTTCACCAGAGACATATCTTATATAACCACTTCCACCTGCCTTACATCCACTTTTCCCGAGAACAAATGTCCCTTTTTGACAATTGAAATTCAATGGATACATTAATTATTAGCTTGTTCCAGCTTCCTCGATTGCTTTAAATTCCTTGACTATTAACAAAGTTCATACAACGGAAATACTCTGAACTCTTATGACTCATTCTCTTTATTATTGCCATTTGTCTTTAAACTCACCTTGCCTTCTCTAAAATCCCTCTGTCTTCAGTTCTCTCTGTAATCTATTCCCATGTACTGTACGTCAGTCTTGATAGCACTCTAATATTGGAACAACACACTGCAACCAAGAAAGCCAAGAACAGTTCTGGACAAGGAAATTGCTGCAGACACTGTATGATTTGTAGGTTAACTACACCCTTAGAAAAAAGGGTTCCAAAACGGTTCTGAGGCTGTCCCCATAGGAGAACCCTTTTGGGTTCCAGGTAGAACCAAAAGGGTTCTACCTGGAACCAAAATGGGTTCTTCAAAGGGTTCTCCTATGGGGACAGCCGAATAACCCTTTTTGGTTCTAGATAGCACAATTTTTTTCTAAGAGTGTAGCAACTAGCCTGCTTCAGAAAGATAGCGCTTGTCTACAAGTCACATCAATGGGGGTTTATGTGTAGGTTATTGTACGGTAACCAAGCAAATTCACACGGTCCGCAGCTATTTAAAGACCTCCCCAAAAAAGTATCTTTCTTCATGTATTCACAGATCTTACCTGATAGTATGGGTGAAAGCAAGTATTCCACTATGTAGCTTTCACCAATCCGATAATGTTGGATCAGTGATTGCTTCAACAATGGGAGGAAGAAAGGAAGCACGTTCAAAATATTGGAGCAGGGTCTAGTACCGGATCACTTGCTTCCTCACCCACGGTAAGTAGCAGTTCAAATTGTTAGACGTTCGCTGCAGAGCTAATTGCTAGCTTAAAGCTAGAATCCTTAAATTTAAACAATAACAAAGCGTCCTCCCCGCCCCTTGTTTTGCTAAAAAAAAAACTAAGGGATGGGGCTGGAGTAATGTAATCACTCTCAAATTGAAAGCGAGAGCTATGTATGGAAGGACTGACCATCCATGACATCAAAATAGTAGTTTAACCATGTTTTGAGGCTATACAGTGTTGTTTACATTTACGTTGTTTACAAACATTGGAGTAAAACAAGCTTATATGTTGGGTTTTGATTGGGTACGACAGTTGAACTAAGATCATGAGGCATTTACTGTACAAGTTATATTCTTCAAGAATCAATGGGTATATATAATTAAGTCCAAAAGTGGATGTAGTAGCTAAGGATTCTAGCTTTAGAAGAGGTTAGCATAGCCATAAAGGGAGGAAAGGGGTGTTGTTTCTATGACATTTCTAATATGTAGCTCTCAGGCACCCCCACCACACCAGCCCAACTCAGGACGCATGGCACAAAGACAGCTTGCTGGCCCAACGTGGATGGGGGTGTGGGTGGGTGGAGCCAGACGAGGGATTATCCTGCTCAGGTCCCTGATCCTGGGCTAAGGTGGTTAGAACAGGCGCTGGCAGAGTTAACATGTTGGTCAGAACAATGCAACAACTAGCTTCACCCCACAGTGTAAAGTAGAACTAAATAGTCTTTAGGGCTACAGTTGATATATTTCTTTATATGATCAAACTTTGGTGACGAAGTTGTGCTACTTAATAGTATAATAATAATAATAATGATATAATGCACAATCTGGGAAAGGAAACGAGATGCTATAGTTGTTGGAATAGTAGTACAATATATGCCATTTAGCAGACGCTTTTATCCAAAGCAACTTACAGTCATGCATGCATACATTTTTACATATGCTCGGCCCCAGCGGGAATCGAACTCAAGACCATTGGCATGGTAAGTGCCATGCTCTGCCGACTGAGACAGTATATGTTTGCATATCCATATCATAAAAAATAAAAAAGAAGTGGGTGACAACACTGACTACAAGCAAAAAGAAGCCTTGAAGAAATGGTTTCCATTGATTCCGCATAAGAATTTAGCAAAACATTGAAGCTAATAACATAACATTGAAGCTGAACACCTGCAGTGATCTCCCAGAGGCTAGCTGACATGACGTCATTCTAAGTCTCTCCCCATAGATCTATGAAGTCATTTGTAACAGACGTTGCTTACTATCTGGGGCCAACTTTGCTCACAGTTACGCATGAATCCGTTTAGTTAGTCCCTGCTTTAGCTCTTGTCACGGCATTCTTTTCATTGGCCTTAGCTGTGGCGAGCTACACAACAGGAAATACTTAGCGAAAGCTGCCTGCAGGTGGAACTGGTTTGAAATAGAGCCACAGCGTCTTTGACATCTCCCTCCCTCATCGCTGACTCAGCGGAGAACCCCTCTGGGTTCTCACATTTTGTTCTTACAAGTCAAGACGAAGGAGATTATTTTCAGATGCACAGCCTGGTGTGAGCTGTACATCTCTTCAATGTGAACTGTCAAAATGGAGGGAAAAGATGTGATATTTCCCAGTGATTACGGTCTCCATCTGCGGCTACATCTCTGGTGGGATACTAAACTGGTACATGAGAACTGTTGGAAGACACACGACCCAGTCGAGATTCAGAGGAAAGCTTTGCTGGTTCCAGTTAATTAGCGATCGGAATGCCAGAAACATTGGCCTGATTTGCTGGGGGCTTATAATAATAATAATAATTAGGTGGGTGCTTATATTTGTCCTATTTCACACATGTACATATACAGGCATGTGTGAAATGGAAATGTATTTTTTGCATATCCCAACTCCCCCTGAGACACCGTCTGAGAGTGCGGTCATGGCCAGGGTCTGCGCAATTAGGGTTAAGTATCTTGCTATCCAAGAGCACAGACAGAATGTTCCCCTTGTCGGCTCGGGGATTCGAGCTTGCCGCTAGACTATCAACTAGGATACCTGCCGCCATTACAAGTGGAATTCCAAACCTATACCAGAGCTTGGACATATCAGCACATCTCCTAGACTACCAGAGAGAGTTATGGCTAGTTTCTGGGCGTGTGCTCACAGTGGGAGTGGGCAAAGTGCAGCAGTGCTAGCAAACATGATGCATAGAGACAACATAAGCCCTCGAGGTAAACACATATGGACAGGCTAAACCTATGCCTTCAACAAAAACCCAGAACAAGTTGTTTACCTCTTCAAGGTAGTTTGAACTATTGAACTGTTTTTAAGTGCTTGTCTTGAGAAAGTACGCACTTTCTTCAATTACTGGTCCTCCTTTTGCAGGTCTCATGGGTTCTAGGAAAAACTGAAGAACGGCGCGGAAGTGAACACACTGACCCCAAGCATAACAGCGTGTAGCGCTTCAGCTTTATTGAAGAGAATCGCTCGTGTTTGAACTGTCTGTATTACCATATCACCATCTTTCCATCTTCCCTCGCCACAAACCGTTGCTCGCTGCTGTGCCTCATTAGCATTGAAAATAACGCCTTGAGTGGAAACAGCAACGAGGAAATAGAACAGAATTAAAACAATTATGTAAGAATCAAGGCGGGGGGTGTGACAGAGTGCAGCGCCAGGAAGGTGAGCAATAGCAAGGAGGGAACACATGCCTCTTCTGCATTATCCAGTAAATTGGCATTCTCAGAGGATGTCCCCTGTTCAAATGAGAGAAGGTGTGCAAAGTGCACTGGGGGAGTCACATGTTAGCCGCACCGAGATTAGGAGGCTAAGTGCACATTACAGCAGGGTAATGGAGTCGGTGAAACACTAATGAAACTCTACGGAGGAGGAGGATGAGATGGGGAAGGAGGGAGCTCGTGAGGCTTCAGCTTAACAGGGGCTGAACTCAGGGTCAGGACCGCCCCTGGCCTCCAGGTGTTTGTGTTTAAAGGCCAGGGAATTAGGCTAATGGCTAATAACAGTCAGCTAGGCTAGCCTCTCAAAATGGCCGCTTCACTTGTACCATCATTGACCTTGTTGCTGTGGAGTTTATATGAACATAATTGTGGCCTCGGTACTGCTATTTACCATAGCTTTGTTTCTTTAGCTAATCAGTGGGGGACGGGTCATCACAGAGCCAATATGTGGTTTATTCATTTCAAAAGGGCCTTTAAGACGACTCGGCTTGAGCAAAAAACACCAGCCAGAAAACAGTTACGCGTCCTGTAAATGCCAGCAAATGTCAGACATGTTTTGCAGGTGCACTTTAATATAATTGCTGTTGACACATTACGAGACAGGGGTCCTCTGAGTCAGTCTGGGAGTCAGTCTGGGAGATTATGCTGATGGAAAGCTGGTCTGGAGCGTCTGCTTGTGCAAGTTAATGTGGACGGGCCTGGTGGTGTGGGGGAGTGTGGGCTTGACTCGTACACCCCAGTACCATGGCTGCTCTGCTCTCCTCTCCCGGGAGGCAAACACAAGGGGCTCTGTAGCCAGATAATGCAATATTCATGGTGGGCATGCGGAGTACTGAGGAGACCTTCCAACCGCTATCAGGGAGCAGCTGCTTCTCTCCGAATGTGGCCTCTGTTCTCCACCATAGCATTGTCTCGCTTTTCCTCGCTCCCCCCTCTTCCCCTCTCGTAAATGTTTAATCACAGCTTAAAAAGGCTGTCTTGGCAGAGGCTGGGGGCAGTGAGTCAAGGGCCCTTGCCTCTGGTAACAAAGTAGGAAACAGTCCACATTTTAAGAGAGACCAAGCTAAACATACAGACGGGAGATGGGGAAAATACACAGCAGGGAAAGACCAATATCACCATCGACTCGCCATGGTCATTACCTCTTAATTGGAATTTCAACTCTTTCATCTCAGACTTTTCATTGCGACTGTCGGAGGAAATTAGGATCAAATTAAGATAAAGAATTCAATTTTTTGCTGCGGGTTATTTTTCAGAGCCAAAGCTACTGGCCCTTGCCCACACCCATAGGAAACCCCATATAGAGCCCTGTGGAGAGGAAGTAGAAAAGCCGTCCCTCAAAGGAAGAGAGTGTCATAACGGTGTCGTATGGTGTTGTAAGGGATGTCTTTACCATGCCTTCCAGGGCTAGGGGTTCAACCATGTGGTTGAGGGGGAAGGGCTTGTCAGCGAGGTGGTGGCGGCGGCACTCGGGTTTTCTCTGCATTATTTATGTTCCGTCCTCAGGTGGTCTCTCCCACTGTTATAATGAGGACTGGAGTCACGGTCTGTTTGGAGTCACGGGGAACTGTGGACCGAGCGCGTTCCTGGATCACTGCTCAACCGCACAGGGCATACACAGCTCACTGTTTGCACAGTCTTCTCTTGGACTGTAAAAAAAATAGCCCGTTAAACACGGGCTGTGCTGTCTCCATGACAACAATAGCTATTGCGTCTGTGTGTTCTCAAAATGGAGAAGAGGCTTTAAGTGAGTGAGAATCAGAAGTAGCCACATGTTTTTTCGTATTCAGGAGTGGCAGGTTAGAGACAGTATGCTGATGAAGGACTTGAGTAATGTTGATCTTTTTGGCAGATGTGGTGAGATGAGCATGTTGGGTAAACAGTTTACTGAAGTCTGGATTTTGATGCTTTGGCTACACAGTGGGGCCAACACGGTCAGCTGTAAATAACATCAAATGCTGTTTGTACATGAACATTTCCAGACTACGCGTGAATCAAAACACCTCTATATATAACACACATATGGATTGAATTGCTTTAAAAAAGGTGGGTGCATTAAATAGTAGGGTTAAGTATTGTACCTCACAATACAATACATACCACAACAGAAAATATATTACGATACGTCACGACACGTGAATCACGGTTCCAAGTGGATCATGTCACACAACACTTTTCACGGTCCTTTTAATAGTAACAACACAATTCTAAACAATCAGACACAGAATCTGTAAACAAATTACACCAATCACTGCCCACTCAATGTCAACGACCGTGACCAGTCAGATTAAAATAGTCCATAATAACATCCTCACCTCCGCATGCTACTTGAACTACGCAAATAAACCAGCGATTGATCCTTGATTTCTGCCCTGACAAATTAACCCAAAAAAGGCAGCAGCCTTAAGTGCGATGAATTCTAGCAGGGCCAGCGCTAACTCCCCACACCCGGGTCATCTCTTCCTAATCAAGGATATTAATCACACCCCTTACACAGCACAGCGCTGAGCCCGATCAGTACCACAGAAAGGTTTAGCAGAAGGAGAGGGAGGGAAAGGGACAGAGGGGAAAGAGTCAGGAAGAGAATGTAGGAAAGAGAGAGAAGAGAGAAAAGAGAAAGAGAGGAGGATGTAAAGCAGCTTGGACACTGGTTCTGTTCTGTTAGTAGTACTATCATTGGTTCTGTTCTGTTAGTAGTACTATCATTGGTTCTGTTCTGTTAGTAGTACTATCATTGGTTCTGTTATGTTAGTAGTACTATCATTGGTTCTGTTCTGTTAGTAGCACTATCATTGGTTCTGTTCTGTTAGTAGCACTATCATTGGTTCTGTTCTGTTAGTAGTACTATCATTGGTTCTGTTCTGTTAGTAGTACTATCATTGGTTCTGTTCTGTTAGTAGTACTATCATTGGTTCTGTTCTGTTAGTAGTACTATCATTGGTTCTGTTCTGTTAGTAGCACTATCATTGGTTCTGTTATGTTAGTAGTACTATCATTGGTTCTGTTCTGTTAGTAGCACTATCATTGGTTCTGTTCTGTTAGTAGCACTATCATTGGTTCTGTTCTGTTAGTAGTCCTATCACTGGTTCTGTTCTGTTAGTAGTACTATCATTGGTTCTGTTCTGTTAGTAGTACTATCATTGGTTCTGTTCTGTTAGTAGCACTATCATTGGTTCTGTTCTGTTAGTAGCACTATCATTGGTTCTGTTCTGTTAGTAGCACTATCATTGGTTCTGTTCTGTTAGTAGCACTATCATTGGTTCTGTTCTGTTAGTAGTCCTATCACTGGTTCTGTTCTGTTAGTAGTACTATCACTGGTTCTGTTCTGTTAGTAGTACTATCATTGGTTCTGTTCTGTTAGTAGTACTATCATTGGTTCTGTTCTGTTAGTAGCACTATCATTGGTTCTGTTCTGTTAGTAGCACTATCATTGGTTCTGTTCTGTTAGTAGCACTATCATTGGTTCTGTTCTGTTAGTAGCACTATCATTGGTTCTGTTCAGTTAGTAGTACTATCATTGGTTATGTTCTGTTGGTAGTACTATCATTGGTTCTGTTCTGTTGGTAGTACTATCATTGGTTCTGTTCTGTTAGTAGTACTATCATTGGTTCTGTTCTGTTAGTAGTACTATCACTGGTTCTGTTCTGTAAGTAGTACTATCACTGGTTCTGTTCTGTTGGTAGTACTATCACTGGTTCTGTTCTGTTGGTAGTACTATCACTGGTTCTGTTCTGTTGGTAGTACTATCATTGGTTCTGTTCTGTTAGTAGCACTATCATTGGTTCTGTTCTGTTAGTAGCACTATCATTGGTTCTGTTCTGTTAGTAGTACTATCATTGGTTCTGTTCTGTTAGTAGTACTATCATTGGTTCTGTTCTGTTAGTAGTACTATCATTGGTTCTGTTCTGTTAGTAGTCCTATCATTGGTTCTGTTCTGTTAGTAGTACTATCATTGGTTCTGTTCTGTTAGTAGTACTATCATTGGTTCTGTTCTGTTAGTAGCACTATCATTGGTTCTGTTCGTTAGTAGTACTATCACTGGTTCTGTTCTGTTAGTAGTACTATCATTGGTTCTGTTCTGTTAGTAGTACTATCACTGGTCCTGTTCTGTTAGTAGTACTATCATTGGTTCTGTTCTGTTAGTAGAACTATCATTGGTTCTGTTCTGTTAGTAGTACTATCATTGGTTCTGTTAGTAGCACTATCATTGGTTCTGTTCTGTTAGTAGTACTATCATTGGTTCTGTTCTGTTAGTAGTACTATCATTGGTTCTGTTCTGTTAGAGTAGTACTATCATTGGTTCTGTTCTGTTAGTAGTACTATCATTGGTTCTGTTTTCTTCTGTTAGTTAGTACTATCATTGGTTCTGTTCTGTTAGTAGCACTATCATTGGTTCTGTTCTGGTAGTAGCACTATCATTGGTTCTGTTCTGTTAGTAGTACTATCATTGGTTCTGTTCTGTTAGTAGTACTATCATTGGTTCTGTTCTGTTAGTAGCACTATCATTGGTTCTGTTCTGGTAGCACTATCATTGGTTCTGTTCTGTTAGTAGTACTATCATTGGTTCTGTTCTGTTAGTAGTACTATCATTGGTTCTGTTCTGTTAGTAGTACTATCACTGGTTCTGTTCTGTTAGTAGTACTATCATTGGTTCTGTTCTGTTAGTAGCACTATCATTGGTTCTGTTCTGTTAGTAGTACTATCATTGGTTCTGTTCTGTTAGTAGTACTATCATTGGTTCTGTTCTGTTAGTAGCACTATCATTGGTTCTGTTCTGTTAGTAGTACTATCATTGGTTCTGTTCTGTTAGTAGTACTATCATTGGTTCTGTTCTGTTGGTAGTACTATCATTGGTTCTGTTCTGTTAGTAGTACTATCATTGGTTCTGTTCTGTTAGTAGTACTATCATTGGTTCTGTTCTGTTAGTAGTACTATCACTGGTTCTGTTCTGTTAGTAGTACTATCACTGGTTCTGTTCTGTTAGTAGCACTATCACTGGTTCTGTTCTGTTAGTAGTACTATCATTGGTTCTGTTCTGTTGGTAGTACTATCATTGGTTCTGTTCTGTTAGTAGCACTATCATTGGTTCTGTTCTGTTAGTAGTACTATCATTGGTTCTGTTCTGTTAGTAGTACTATCACTGGTTCTGTTCTGTTAGTAGTACTATCACTGGTTCTGTTCTGTTGGTAGTACTATCACTGGTTCTGTTCTGTTGGTAGTACTATCATTGGTTCTGTTCTGTTAGTAGCACTATCATTGGTTCTGTTCTGTTAGTAGTACTATCATTGGTTCTGTTCTGTTAGTAGTACTATCATTGGTTCTGTTCTGTTAGTAGTACTATCATTGGTTCTGTTCTGTTAGTAGTCCTATCATTGGTTCTGTATTGTTAGTAGTACTATCATTGGTTCTGTTCTGTTAGTAGTACTATCATTGGTTCTGTTCTGTTAGTAGCACTATCATTGGTTCTGTTAGAGTAGTACTATCACTGGTTCTGTTCTGTTAGTAGTACTATCATTGGTTCTGTTCTGTTAGTAGAACTATCATTGGTTCTGTTCTGTTAGTAGTACTATCATTGGTTCTGTTCTGTTAGTAGCACTATCATTGGTTCTGTTCTGTTAGTAGTACTATCATTGGTTCTGTTCTGTTAGTAGTACTATCATTGGTTCTGTTCTGTTAGAGTAGTACTATAATTGGTTCTGTTCTGTTAGAGTAGTACTATATTGTTCTGTTGTAGTAGTACTATCATTGGTTCTGTTAGTAGCACTATCATTGGTTCTGTTAGAGTAGTACTATCATTGGTTCTGTTCTGTTAGTAGCACTATCATTGGTTCTGTTAGTAGCACTATCATTGGTTCTGTTGGTAGTACTATCATTGGTTCTGTTCTGTTAGTAGTACTATCATTGGTTCTGTTCTGTTAGTAGTACTATCATTGGTTCTGTTAGTAGCACTATCATTGGTTCTGTTGGTAGAACTATCATTGGTTCTGTTCTGTTAGTAGTACTATCATTGGTTCTGTTCTGTTAGTAGTACTATCATTGGTTCTGTTCTGTTAGTAGTACTATCATTGGTTCTGTTCTGTTAGTAGCACTATCATTGGTTCTGTTCTGTTAGTAGCACTATCATTGGTTCTGTTGAGTAGTACTATCACTGGTTCTGTTCGTGTAGTACTATCATTGGTTCTGTTCGAGTAGTACTATCATTGGTTCTGTTCTGTAGTACTACTATCATTGGTTCTGTTCTGTTAGTAGCACTATCATTGGTTCTGTTCTGTTAGTAGCACTATCATTGGTTCTGTTCTGTTAGTAGCACTATCATTGGTTCTGTTGAGTAGCACTATCTGTTTGTTGTTAGTAGCACTATCATTGGTTCTGTTTGACTAGCACTATATTGTTCTGTTTGTTACTAGTACTATCATTGGTTCTGTTCTGTTTGTAGCACTATCATTGGTTCTGTTTGTAGTGCACTATCATTGGTTCTGTTGAGTAGTACTATCATTGGTTCTGTTAGTAGCACTATCATTGGTTCTGTTCTGTTAGTAGTACTATCATTGGTTCTGTTCTGTTAGTAGTACTATCATTGGTTCTGTTCTGTTAGTAGTACTATCACTGGTTCTGTTCTGTTAGTAGCACTATCATTGGTTCTGTTCTGGTAGTACTATCATTGGTTCTGTTCTGTTAGTAGTACTATCATTGGTTCTGTTCTGTTAGTAGTACTATCATTGGTTCTGTTATATTTTGGTTCTGTTGTTAGTAGCACTATCATTGGTTCTGTTCTGTTAGTAGCACTATCATTGGTTCTGTTCTGTTAGTAGTACTATCATTGGTTCTGTTCTGTTAGTAGTACTATCATTGGTTCTGTTTGTTAGTAGTACTATCATTGGTTCTGTTCTGTAGTAGTACTATCATTGGTTCTGTTCTGTTAGTAGTACTATCATTGGTTCTGTTCTGTTAGTAGCACTATCATTGGTTCTGTTAGTAGTACTATCACTGGTTCTGTTCTGTTAGTAGTACTATCATTGGTTCTGTTGAGTAGCACTATCATTGGTTCTGTTTCTGTTGGTAGTACTATCATTGGTTCTGTTTCTGTTTAGTAGTACTATCATTGGTTCTGTTCTGTTGCTTATGTTCTGTTAGTAGCACTATCATTGTTCTGTTATAGACTATCATTGTTTTAGTAGTACTATCATTGGTTCTGTTGGTAGTACTATCATTGGTTCTGTTTCTGTTTTAGTAGTACTATCATTGGTTCTGTTCTGTTAGTAGTACTATCATTGGTTCTGTTCTGTTAGTAGTCCTATCATTGGTTCTGTACTGTTAGTAGTACTATCATTGGTTCTGTTCTGTTAGTAGTACTATCATTGGTTCTGTTCTGTTAGTAGCACTATCATTGGTTCTGTTCGGTAGTACTATCACTGGTTCTGTTCTGTTAGTAGTACTATCATTGGTTCTGTTCTGTTAGTAGTACTATCACTGGTCCTGTTCTGTTAGTAGTACTATCATTGGTTCTGTTCTGTTAGTAGAACTATCATTGGTTCTGTTCTGTTAGTAGTACTATCATTGGTTCTGTTAGTAGCACTATCATTGGTTCTGTTCTGTTAGTAGTACTATCATTGGTTCTGTTCTGTTAGTAGTACTATCATTGGTTCTGTTCTGTTAGAGTAGTACTATAATTGGTTCTGTTCTGTTAGTAGTACTATCATTGGTTCTGTTAGTAGCACTATCATTGGTTCTGTTAGAGTAGTACTATCATTGGTTCTGTTCTGTTAGTAGCACTATCATTGGTTCTGTTAGTAGCACTATCATTGGTTCTGTTGGTAGTACTATCATTGGTTCTGTTCTGTTAGTAGTACTATCATTGGTTCTGTTCTGTTAGTAGTACTATCATTGGTTCTGTTAGTAGCACTATCATTGGTTCTGTTGGTAGCACTATCATTGGTTCTGTTCGGTAGTACTATCATTGGTTCTGTTCTGTTAGTAGTACTATCATTGGTTCTGTTCTGTTAGTAGTACTATCATTGGTTCTGTTCTGTTAGTAGTACTATCATTGGTTCTGTTCTGTTAGTAGCACTATCATTGGTTCTGTTAGTAGTACTATCATTGGTTCTGTTGGTAGCACTAGCATTGGTTCTGTTAGTAGCACTATAATTGGTTCTGTTAGTAGTACTATCATTGGTTCTGTTAGTAGCACTATCATTGGTTCTGTTAACCGTAGCACTATCATTGGTTCTGTTAGTAGCACTATCATGGTTCTGTTAGTAGCACGTTACTCATTGGTTCTGTTACTAGCACTATCATTGGTTCTGTTCTGTAGTAGCACTATCATTGGTTCTGTTAGTAGTACTATCATTGGTTCTGTTGTTAGTAGTACTATCATTGGTTCTGTTCTGTTAGTAGTACTATCATTGGTTCTGTTTGTTAGTAGCACTATCATTGGTTCTGTTGGTAGTACTATCATTGGTTCTGTTCTGTTAGTAGTACTATCATTGGTTCTGTTCGAGTTACTATCATTGGTTCTGTGTGCACTATCATTGGTTCTGTTTGAGTAGTACTATCATTGGTTCTGTTAGTGCACTATCATTGGTTCTGTTAGTAGTACTATCATTGGTTCTGTTCTGTTAGTAGTACTATCATTGGTTCTGTTTGAGTAGTACTATCATTGGTTCTGTTCTGTTAGTAGTACTATCATTGGTTCTGTTAGTAGTACTATCATTGGTTCTGTTCTGTTAGTAGTACTATCAATTTGTTCTGTTAGTAGCACTATCATTGGTTCTGTTAGTAGCACTATCATTGGTTCTGTTAGTAGTACTATCATTGGTTCTGTTCTTTAGTAGTACTATCATTGGTTCTGTTGGTAGTACTATCATTGGTTCTGTTGGTGTACTCTCTTTTCTGTTAGTAGCACTATCATTGGTTCTGTTAGTAGCACTATCATTGGTTCTGTTAGAGTAGCACTATCATTGGTTCTGTTAGTAGCACTATCATTGGTTCTGTTAGTAGCACTATCATTGGTTATGTTAGTAGTACTATCATTGGTTCTGTTGGTAGTACTCTCATTGGTTCTGTTGGTAATACTCTCATTGGTTCTGTTAGTAGCACTATCATTGGTTCTGTTGGTAGTATTATCATTGGTACTGATAGTAGCACTATCATTGGTTCTGTTAGTAGTAGTATCATTGGTACTGTTAGTAGCACTATCATTGGTTCTGTTAGGTAGCACTATCATTGGTTCTGTTAGAGTAGCACCATCATTGGTTCTGTTAGTAGTACTCTCATTGGTTCTGTTAGTAGTACTATCATTGGTTCTGTTAGAGTAGCACTATCATTGGTTCTGTTAGAGTAGCACCATCATTGGTTCTGTTAGTAGTACTATCATTGGTTCTGTTAGTAGCACTATCACTGGTTCTGTTAGTAGCACTATCATTAGTGTTCTGTTAGTAGCACTATCATTGGTTCTGTTGGTAGTACTCTCATTGGTTCTGTTTGTAGTAGCACTATCATTGGTTCTGTTGGTAGTCTCATTGGTTCTGTTTTAGTAGTACTATCATTGGTTCTGTTAGAGTAGCACTATCATTGGTTCTGTTAGTAGCACTATCATTGGTTCTGTTCTCCTGTTGTAGTACTCTCATTGGTTCTGTTAGTAGTACTCTCATTGGTTCTGTTATCGTAGCACTATCATTGGTTCTGTTAGTAGTACTATCATTGGTTCTGTTAGAGTAGTACTATCATTGTTTCTGTTGGTAGTACTCTCATTGGTTCTGTTAGTAGTACTATCATTGTTTCTGTTAGTAGTACTATCATTGGTTCTGTTAGAGTAGTACTATCATTGTTTCTGTTAGTAGCACTATCATTGGTTCTGTTAGTAGTACTATCATTGTTTCTGTTAGTAGTACTATCATTGTTTCTGTTAGTAGCACTATCATTGGTTCTGTTAGAGTATCACTATCATTGAGTCCCATTGTTAAGAGCTCTCTCTGCCTGCTATAAGAGGGAGAGGGGGAAACTGAAAATAAATTCTGGGGGAGGATGTAGAAAAAGTGATGGGGATATTCTTTGGGGACTGTGGAAGCAAGCTTGAAGACTGGGTCTACTAGGGTAGAACTATGATTAGAGAACATTGCTGAGAGCTCTCTCTCTGCCTGCCATGCAGTTACCGCCTGGCCTCTATATGAGCTGCTCTGCTCCACTCTCCTCTACCCATTAACCGGCTGACAGATCAGTAATAAACACAGCCTGTCACCTTACAGGCCTGCCTCCCATTTACTGGAGAACACATAAACCCTCCTCTCTTTCTCTCTCTACCTCCCTCTCTTTTTGTCACCTTCCCTTCATCCACAGAGCTCAATGGAGCTAAAACCTGATTTGCTCCCCAGTCCGTCGACTCCAGAGCAGCAAATACCCTCTGCAGCCAGATAGTTCTGGAAAAAGCATGAATATTAAATGGTTCCATTAATAAATAAATAACCAAAAGAAGAGGACTTTCTTCTCTCACTAACCTCTTTCGTTCTCCCGGCGGATGAGTAAAAAAAATGAGAGAGGAGGTAAATAATGCAAGGAGAAAAAGCTGGACGCTGGTTAAGCTAACTGGCTTTCTCTGTTTCAATGGCACCGTGTTTTCAACGTGGTAAAACAAAGAGCTAACCGCTAGGTAGGATGGTTCCTGGAGCAAATCCCCCCCTACTTCACTTCAGTGGGATTATCGAACTACAGTGGCTTGCGAAAGTATTCACCCCCCCTTGGCATTTTTCCTATTTTGTTGCCTTACAACATGGAATTAAAACTGATTTTTGGGGGGGTTTGTATCATTTGATTTACACAACATGCCTACCACTTTGAAGATGCAAAATATTTTTTTTTGTGAAACAAACAAGAAATAAGACAAAAAAACAGAAAACTTGAGCGTGCATAACTATTCACCCCCTCCAATGTCAATACTTTGTAGAGCCACCTTGTGCAGCAATTACAGCTGCAAGTCTCTTGGGGTATGTCTCTATAAGCTTGGCACATCTATCCACTGGGATTTTTGCCCATTCTTCAAGGCAAAACTGATCCAGCTCCTTCAAGTTGGATGGGTTCTGCTGGTGTACAGCAATCTTTAAGTCGTACCACAGATTCTCAATTGGATTGAGGTCTGGGCTTTGACTAGGCCATTCCAAGACATTTAAATGTTTCCCCTTAAATCACTTGAATGTTGCTTTAGCAGTATGCTTAGGGTCATTGTCCTGCTGGAAGGTGAACCGCCGTCCCAGTCTCAAATCTCTGGAAGACTGAAACAGGTTTCCCTCAAGAATTTCCCCTGTATTTAGCGCCATCCATCATTCCTTCAATTCTGACCAGTTTCCCAGTGCCTGCCGATGAAAATCATCCCCACAGCATGATGCTGCCACCACCATGCTTCACTGTGGGGATGGTGTTCTCGGGGTTGATGAGAGGTGTTGAGTTTGCACCAGACATAGCGTTTTCCTTGATGGCCAAAAAGCTCAATTTTAGTCTTATCTGACCAGAGTACCTTCTTCCATATGTTTGGGGAGTCTCCCACATGCTCTTTGGCGAACACCAAACGTGTTTGCTTATTTTGTATTTTAAGCAATGGCTTTTTTCTGGCCACTCTTCCATAAAGCCCAGCTCTGCGGAGTGTACGGCTTAAAGTGGTCCTATGGACAGATACTCCAATCTCCGCTGTGGAGCTTTGCAGCTCCTTCAGGGTTATCTTTGGTCTCTTTGTTGCCTCTGATTAATGCCCTCCTTGCCTGGTCCGTGAGTTTTGGTGGGCGGCCCTCTCTAGGCAGGTTTGTTGTGGTGCCATATTCTTTCCATTTTTTAAAAATGGATTTAATGGTGCCCTGTGGGATGTTCAAAGTTTCTGATATTTTTTTATAACCGAACCCTGAACTGTACTTCTCCACAACTTTGTCCCTGACCTGTTTGGAGAACTCCTTGGTCTTCATGATGCCACTTGCTTGGTGGTGCCCCTTGCTTAGTGGTGTTGCGGACTCTGGGGCCTTTCAGAACAGGTGTATACTGAGATCATGTGACAGATCATGTGACACTTAGATTGCACACAGGTGGACTTTATTTAACTAATTATGTGACTTCTGAAGGTAATTGGTTGCACCAGATCTTATTTAGGGGCTTCATAGCAAAGGGGGTGAATACATATGCACACACCACTTTTCCGTTATTTATTTTGTAGATTTTATTTTAACAAGTAATTTTTTTTATTTCTCTTCACCAATTTGGACTATTTTGTGTATGTCCATTACATGAAATCCAAATAAAAATAAATTTAAATTACAGGTTGTAATGCAACAAAATAGGAAAAACGCCAAGGGGGATGAATATTTTTGCAAGGCACTGTACTTCCAAATGTATTTGTAACCTGGGGGATGGCAGTCATACATACTGCTGTGCTTGTCGATGTATTCACGAAAATGGATGCAAATGGCGTTGTGACAAGACAGCTGGAAGGGGCTCGTTGTGTACACGGCAGTAAACACAGGGTAAACAAGGAAGCCGGTTGTTAGTGGTACAGACTCACTCACACCTCACTGACATCATGTACAAATAAACAGGTACATTTCTCTTCCCCGGGCATGTAAAGAATCCATAAGCATTTAATCGCAAACGCAAGTGTCGTGAGAAATCGGATGTAGCTACTTATATGATGCGTGTGTGTGTTTGAAAGAGAGCGAGAGAGCGGAGAGATAGAACAGACCAGATTTTCACCTCAAATGTCATCCGAAGCACATAAAGCTAAGTGAATAGTGTCCTAATGAAACAAAGTGAAACGGAGAGGTGTTAAGGATGGACTGGGTTACACTCTTTAAGGAGATCAGTTAAGCACTACAGGCTGGTAACTGGAGAGACTAGAACATGTGCAGTAGCCAGCCAGCAGATGAAGGGTCTGGATCAGCACTCTGCAGAATCTTATGAGAGAGAAGGAGGGGAGGGAGAGAGAGAGGAAAAAATAGAATGAGAGAGGGGAGGAGAGAGAGAGAGGAAGAAAGAGAATGAGAGAGAGAGGGAGAGAGAGAGAGAGGGGAGGGAGGGAGAGAGATAGGAGGGAGAGAGAGAGAGAGAGAAAGAGGGGAGAGAGATAGGAGAAAGAAAGCGAGAGAAAGAATGACAGAGAGAGAGAAGGAAAGAAAGGAGAGAGAGAGAGAGAGAGAGAGAGAGAGAGAGAGAGAGAGAGAGCGCGAGCGAGGGGGAGACACTTGTCAGGTTGTTTGATAGCTCTGAACAGCCACGGTGACCTTCAGCTCCCTTCAGCGCTGAGAGAAGTGGTTGGCTGGGGTCATTGCAGTGTGTGGATGAATGGGTACAATCAGAGGAAAGTCCCTAGTTCGTAAACGCACACACAGACACACGCAAACACACATACACACTGATCTATACACACGCACACAGTCACACCCCCCCCCCAATGGGCTCTGTCCAGTGTATTATTGAACACATCCACACCCCCAATGGGCTCTGTCCAGTGTATTTTACATTGAACATCCATCCACACCCCAATGGGCTCTGTCCAGTGTATTTTACATTGAACATCCATCCACACCCCAATGGGCTCTGTCCAGTGTATTTTACATTGAACATCCATCCACACCCCATGGGCTCTGTCCAGTGTTTTTATTACTCCATCCACACCCCAATGGGCTCTGTCCAGTGTATTTTACATTGAACATCCATCCACACCCCAATGGGCTCTGTCCAGTGTATTTTACATTGAACATCCATCCACATTACAATGAAGAATTCCCATCATTCTCCTCTTCTAAATGTCACTACTGTGCAGGGGGGGGGGCTTTGTAACACTTTATTTGAAGGTCATTATAAAGCTAAATAGTTTAGTCATAAAATAGTAGTCATAGTAGTAAACTAATAGTGAATAGATTAATAGTGAATAGTTTTCATTAGTAAATAGTTTAATAGTTAACAGATTAATAGTAAATAGTTTAATAGTAAATAGTTGTCATTTGTAAACTGTTTGTATATAGTTTGTATATAGTTTCTAGCAGACCTTTAAGTAAGCAGACCTTCAAGTGAAGTGTCAACACTGGCTAAGCCTTCCACTGCTCTGCTGCCCTGTCAGGTCTGAGGCAGCTAGCTGGACAAGAGAACAGGACCCTTTCTGTCTCACACAGTGGAGGGGTGAACAACACTCCCACTGGGCCTCCCTGAACGAGTGGCGGCCGCAGCCCCTTGACCCTGTGTGCTAGGGAGGGAACCCAGGCGGAAGAGGAGAGAGAGAGAGAGAGAGAGAGAGAGAGAGAGAGAGAGAGAGAGAGAGAGAGGGGGAGAGAGAGAGAGAAAGAGACAGAGAGGGGACGAGCGAGAGAGAGAGAGAGAGAGACAGAGGGAGCGAGAGAGGGAGAGAGAGTGACAGAGAGAGAGAGTGACAGAGTGACCCCCCCCTCCCCCACCAGCGCTTGTGTGGGGTTCACAGGTGGTCTCCCTGGAGATGGTTTTGAGCCTTCAGAGGCTGGAGAGTAATAGCGGGTGAAATACTGTCTGGATATAAAAAGGGGACGAGATGACTGGTCCAATAGTGTGCTAGAAATGAACTGTCTGGGGACTAGAAGGATATCGTATAGTTTACATGCAATATAAAGGTAATAACGTATTATTCAATGTATTAAAGGGATAGTGCATCCAAAATGTTCTTCAAATGTACCTGTTTAGAATGGATGAGCATAAGCACCTTAACCCTCGAGGCTTTTGCTCCATTTCACCCCTTTGCAATACAACTCCAACCATGGCCTTCTGATAAAGGGCAGTGCTAGTCCTTTACCTTGAATCTCCCAAAGACCTGCGATCCATCTTGAAGGACCGGAGACGGGAGAGCGGGACATATACAACCCTTCATGTCTCAGGAGTTTGTGAAATATTAACAAAAGAGCTCGCAGGTACATCATTTTACAGTCCCAGCTACAGCGGGGGAAATGTGCTCTGACCTATTATAAATCACACCATACACTGACAACACTGAAGCTAGCTACAGCCTCCCACATCCCCTGGGCAACCTGACAGCAAAATCTTGTCTTTACAGATTGCTCTTCCAGAGACTTTGTGAGCATGTGTGTGTTCATACATTTTTGTTGAGCTTGTGCAAATCATGTTCATTTTTCACAAGGCCTACGTATGTTTGTGTGTATACAGTATGTGTGTATGTGAATGTGTGTATATGAATGTGTGTGTGTGTGTGAATGTGTGTGTGTACATGCAGAGCTTGTGTGAGAATTTTCTTCCCCCACAGAAAGCTCAACCAAATTCCTTAGGATCTACTGTGCGACATGAAAGACGCAGGACTTACAGATCTTGTGCTTCCCTTTCATGGGGAATTTCACCACCAGCTCCTGAGGGTTGGTGCAGACGAAGACGAACGGCGAGCCAGACTCCTCGCAGGTCTGAGGAAACTGGGGGACAGGAAACACACGACAGAAACAGTCAGAGCAGACTCCTCGCAGGTCTGAGGAAACTGGGGGACAGGAAACACAAGACAGAAACAGTCAGAGCAGACTCCTCGCAGGTCTGAGGAAACTGGGGGACAGGAAACACAAGACAGAAACAGTCAGAGCAGACTCCTCGCAGGTCTGAGGAAACTGGGGGACAGGAAACACAAGACAGAAACAGTCAGAGCAGACTCCTCGCAGGTCTGAGGAAACTGGGGGACAGGGAAACACAAGACAGAAACAGTCAGAGCAGACTCCTCGCAGGTCTGAGGAAACTGGGGGACAGGAAACACAAGACAGAAACAGTCAGAGCAGACTCCTCGCAGGTCTGAGGAAACTGGGGGACAGGAAACACAAGACAGAAACAGTCAGAGCAGACTCCTCGCAGGTCTGAGGAAACTGGGGGACAGGAAACACAAGACAGAAACAGTCAGAGCACTGCTTTTCCTAAGGACAGACAGGAGTGGTGGACACTTTAGACTGGGAACCTTTATTGCTGTGACAGCAATATATCCTTGTTAGGAATGACATAGAACCTACAGGTAGATAGAACCTGTTATATTCAGAGTAATACCATAGACGTGAAAGCAATATATAGCCTGGCATAAAGGGTTATGGCAGTTTTTGAAACAGTAATAACACTTGAATTGAAGTATGTTTAAATGGAATCTCTACATCCCTGTCAAAAGGGAGACGTAACACCTTATAACTTGTCATGACATTCTATGAAACTAACACAGACACCAAACATATTGGCAAAGAGGTTACGCAACAAGACATCTTAATCATTATACATCAATCTTTATCTGTTCTATGTATCATGATTTCATAAAGACATCTTCTGAGAAAAGAGGGAGGGGGTGGATGTGGGGGAAATTAAATCATTGGTAACACTTTATTATAAGGGTCCATAATAAACCATTTAGAAGGCATTTATAAAGTGTGTTCACCATTTTTTTTATCATTACTCCCACATTATGAAACCATTTACTAATCATTAGTACATTATTTTTGCAGTCCCTGATCTAAATTGAGTGCTATTTATACTTTAAAAATACTTTATAAATGTTTTGAGTGACCAGTGTAATTTCTCACAAAAGGATGAGCATGCCATTGGTAGACATTCCAGCAGTACCTGGTAAAACAACAAGCACACAACACAGGATGTTTAAGGATATATATATACACATGTCTTAATAACTAGCTTACTAACATTTACACGTGTGGGAGTAATGATTTATAAATGGTGAGCAAACTGTTTGGAAATGCCTTACAAATGGTTTATTATGGACCCTTAAAATAAAGTGTTACCAAATCGGTATTATCATGTTGTAGCTTGCTATTACAGCTGCAATCATCTCTCTACCGTGACAGCTTGAATATTTACGCAATATGACATCCCTTTCAGGCCCTAGCTCCAGACAGTACAGTACTGTAGATACGTAGATAGGGTGGCAGGTAGCCTAACAGTAAGAGAGTTGATCCAGTAACCGAAAGGTTGCTGGTTCGAAAACCCGAGCCGACAGGTTAAAAGTCTAAAGATTTGCTCTTGAGCAAGGCATTTAAACCTAATTTGCTCCAGGTTCGCCTTACTACTACGGATGCCCCTGTAAAACAACACATTTCACAGCACCTGTCTGGTGTATATGACAATAAAACAGCTTTTTTTTTGGTTAATTAACACTCCCACTGCAAAGCATGGAGCAATGGAAAGAAGAAACCTCTCTCCCTCCCTTTGATTGGTTGTTCAGGTGACAGTAGGGGGAATTGACTGACACTTTCACGACAAAGGAGTCATCTTCCCAATCTGTCCGGGTGTAGCTGCCCTCAGCTCATCCAATTTCCTCCAGCACGTCTATCAGATAGTGTCGTGATTGCATCTCTGCGAGTCAGGAAGCGGCGGCTTTTCACGACGGCTCGCTTCTTTCCTCTACACTCCCTCCGTCTCTCTTAAGAGGAGCACTGAAGGTTGGGACAAATCCAGGGCTTTTAGGAGAATTGACAAGACAGACAGACCAGGCGGGTGGGTGGTTGTCGCCGTTTGTGTGGTTCCTGACTAAATAGGAGAGGTGATGGGGCTGCTTATTACACATCACAGTCAACGCTGAACTGACTAATGACTGCATGTGATGATGAAACGTAATTGAACACCCTCTAAAGCTCAACAGGGATTCCACAGTGGCGGCTTGTTGTAGAAACCTCTAGAAACACACTAGTAGCGATGGTGTTTTGCAGTCCGACTCTGAACGACACTCCGGCGGTGAAGTGTGAGGTTTACCCTTTGAGTGCTTCTCTGCTAAAGTGGGAAAGTAGTGCCGTAAATCTCTCACCAATTTCTCTCACCAATTTCTCTCACCAATTTTGCAACATTCAGAGTGTTTACGGGGGTTTGCGAACACATTCGACCGTAACACCAGGGGTTGTTTACAGAAAAAGATGGAAGTCCTATACCAGACAAACTGCATAGCTATCCTCTCTACTTTTATCATCTCAGTCAAGGGAAATAGCCCATATCCTAATGCAAGCATCCCACTATGGCAGTTTTGAGGAAGAGAGGCCTCCTTGTTTCAATTGGCTATGGGGAGGTGTATTTTCAAGACTGGTGCAGCCAGTCCTTTACATGTGTTTTCGCCTGCTGTGATGCGTGCTTAAATATTCTCACTTAAGGCCAACTTGGGAGTGTGTAAGCACATTCGGCTTTGAGATGGCAGTAGTAGTATTTTTCCAGGTTTTGAAAGGAAAACAAAATGGTGGTTGTGGTGGTCCGTCTAAATCCAGATGAATTGAGCGTAGCTGATTCCGGCGCCTGAGTGAGCTCATGTCAAAACGCAGCCGGTCGCGCGCTCTTTCATCCTCAACCAGCAAATTAGCATTTAAAGCTGTTTAATCGAGCCTGCTTTGCCTCCCCTCCCCCAGTCTAATTGTTTCCATACCATGCTAATCAAAAGGGCATGAAACATCAAGCCATAGCAGTGCCCCGAGTCACTCAAACACTCCAAATGCATCATATATACATGCTAACAAAGGGATGAAACTCTGACTACATAAAAGCCTTAATTGTTCCATATTCCAAAACCACTCCGATAACATAGGCCTCATACATACTGAAGGTTTGACGTCATTAAAAGCGTTCATTTTTTTATTAAAAGCCACATTTGCACAGTTTGCCCTAATGTTTTAAATCAAATTGAACCTCAATGAAGAAAGTATATTTAAAAAAAAAAATTTGACAACATTTTCAGGTTTGAGTCCAGGTTCTCGAAAATCTTCATTCCCATATCATGCAAATGTCTTTATGAAAATATATGGGCAGATTGGAACTCAACAAACTGGTTCAAATGTTCAATTGCTAGTTTAGTGCTAATTCTCTTGCAGTCACAAACAGTGGGAAGATGTGTCCAATATGAATTTCCAAATCGTTAGCAAGTGGGCGCCGACAGGTTTGACTGCTGCCAATGTTGCTATGGTTTCACTGACAATGGCAACGCTCTCAGCAATTTTACAGGGACCTTCCTTTAGATTTTGCAACGACACCCTCATTAAAAGTGTTTTTGCGTGTGCAAAAAGTTTGTTCAAGGAGAGGACACAGTGAAATAGCTCTTCTTTGAGAGTCTTCAGTCTGCTAAGGATTCCGCAGCTCAATATACTGTAACTCTTTAATAATGGTTTCTCAAGGGGTGGGTGGTTAGCCACCTTCCCTACAGTACAGACATTTCAGAAAAGAGAGGCTCTTGAATGAAAACACAACCCCCCTATAAACACAGAGAGTGGGAAAAAAGGAAGGAAAAAATGTCTTGCAGCCTCGCCACCCGCCTCAGACAAGTTCATAAACAGCCCATTCTTTTCAGTTCGCTGGGATATTGCCAGCGGGCTGCAACAATAAGCGCCTGTAATAATATGAGATTCACAGAGTCCATTGGAGACAAGATCATTCAAGGGGCAGAGAAAGTGCACCGAGGCCCCCCCCGGCACAGATCTAGGATCAGTTCACCCTCATCAAACACAAACCTTAAATCACAAGTGGGTAAATTGATAAAGTGACTTCAGATCAACAAGTAGGGTGAACTCCAACCTGCACGGCCCAAAACTACAGAAAAACAAATCCCTGGGCTTCTAACAGAACAGCAAGAGCCCTATAAGCTATATGGGTCCATGCTGCTTGTCTATGACTGGTGAACAAGCCAACACTGTTTGCTCTGCTTCCCCCCTCTCCCTCTCCCTAGTCCTTTTCAGCTGCTGTCGGCAATTAGGGGAAGCAGAGACAAGCAATCTCCTCTCTTTCTCTGAGGCCAGGCTCAGCGGTGATGGTAATGGGCCTGTGTGGCTGTGGCTTTGGCCCTGCCTGGTCAGGCCCCGTTTGGCTGCACTCAATCAAGGCCCAATAAAAAAGCCTTCATTGGCAGGGAGCTACTAAGCCACAGGAGCAGGGAGCTGTGGAGGAGGCTTTTACAAAAGGGTGGGAAAAATAGGGAGGGTGAGAAGAGAGGGAGAGGCAGAGAGATGGATAGAGAGAGAGAAGTGGCAGTAAGAGAAATCAGAAGAGAAAGAGAGAGAGAAAGAGAGAGAGAAAGAGAGAGAGTGGGGGGAAAAAACGAAATACTAAGTAGAGGCTTTGTCAAGGCTGGTTTCACACTGAGAATAAAGAAACAGATGGACTGTTCTGAGTCCCGTTGATGGGCCATGTCTAGAGGTGAGGGTGTGTTAACCTCTCTAGGCATCAGGCCCCAGCGACCTGTGTCTTCACTGCAAACCCACTTCAAGCTCAAAGAAATGATGGTGGTGGAGGGTGGCTTTCCAGATCACTGAGCTTCAATATAGTAATTCTTTTTCCAGCCATTCATTCTCATTCAGCTGACCGTAGCTTTGTAGCTGTTTATCTGGACTGCTCCTAGGAAATCTTTTAAAATGGGTTACATTTAATGTTTTGAACAAATGATGAACAAGTGGAGGAGTGGTGGAGAAACTAGTAAAGAGAAGTATTTGGAGAGGGCAGGACACCCTGAAGAACAAAGTGACTGACCACCTTAAGGATTCTAGCTTTAAAACCATTTGCACCCAAACAACTCTCAAATGGCCAAGAAGCCGACAATACTCCTTCAATAGCATAAGAACACATGTTTAATGGCTGAAAATCATAATTACCACATCCTTCAATAGCATAAGAATACATGTTTAATGGCTGAAAATCTTCATTACCACATCCTTCAATAGCATAAGAACACATGTTTAATGGCTGAAAATCTTCATTACCACATCCTTCAATAGCAAAAGAACACATGTTTAATGGCTGAAAATCTTCATTACCACAAGACCTTTATAAGAGAAAGTAATCCAAATCAATATGAAACTGCTGTATTAGAGACTCTCCTTCACCCACAGAATCATCCAGTGTCAAGTTGGAGAGTGCACATTAATTATCTAAGAGAGTGTCCAACACTGACTCTCGTCTTTTTTACATTATTAATATCCTCAAGCCGAGGAAAGACATGTCTGCTTATTAGGAGCTCCGAGCCGGCAAGTAGGGTTGTTGAATTATTCCATTATGTCATCAGTCTGGTCGACTGCTAAAACACAGCTACATACTCAGGCTAAACATGAGGAGTTTTCTTTCCAATACAGCCATACTGGGATCTCTGGCGTTGATTTAAGTTCATCTGAAGAACAAAGGCTGTTTTATGTGGATAATTATATAAGGACTTATCAAATAGTCTCTCCTGGCAGACTGACTGTTAGTGCTAACATAAATGGAGTAGCTAGCTAGCGCACGCAAGACTTGGTTCTGGGTTCCGAGTTGTAACTATGACACAACTGATAACGAAAGCTAACATTGTCCTTTTCAACTGCTGAACTGAAACACTGTCATGAAATGCATGAATTTAGGTTACAAGCCCATTAGCAGTATACTGATGCGTGTTGGATGAATCAACATGTGACCTCAGCCATTTTGTTTTATAGAGCTTATGATTCATAAAAAAGTATTCTAAATTGACTGTCGTCGATGCTTGAGGTACAGATAGGCACATCATCACTGTAGGAAGTGCTCTGGCTTGCAGCTAACTATACTTGGCCTATTCCCCTATAGCATGCAGCCAGCAGCATACCACCCTGCATCCCACTGCTGGCTTGCCTCTGAAGCTAAGCAGCGTTGGTCCCGAGAGACCAGATGCTGATGGAAGTGGTGTTGGAGGGCCAGTAGGAGGCACTCTTTCCTCTGGTCTAAAAAAATGAAATATCCCGATGCCCCAGGGCAGTGATTGGGGACATTGCCCTGTGTATGGTGCTGTCTTTGGGATGGGACGTTAAACAGGTGTCCTGACTCTTTGTGGTCACTAAAGCACCCATGGCACTTATTGTAAGAGTTGGGGAATGAATCCCAATCTGGCCACCTAATCATCCCCAGCTTCCAATTGGCCCATTTATCTCCCTGTAACTATTCCCCAGGTTGTTGCTGTAAATTAGAACGTGTTCCCAGTCAACTTACATGGTTAAATAAAACAAAAAAATGCCACACACCCAAATCATCAGCAAACCGCCAATAAGAAAATGGTTATTTAAGTTAGTATCCTCGACAAGAAGGAGCTGCTCTTCCTCTGGGGGAAGGCCTGCCTGCACCAAAAGCTCTCCATCACAGTTGACAACTCCACAGTGTAACACTGCAAACATCAAAAGCTGGATCATGCTCTACAACATCCATAGAGTACGACCTTTCCTCGCCCAGGTCCTAATCCAGGCACTCGTCATATCCCGTCTGGACTACTGCAACTCTCTGTTAGCTGGGCTCCCTGCTTGTGCCATCAAACCCCTGCAACTTATCCAGAATGCTGAAGCCAATCTGGTGTTCAACCTTCCCAAGTTCTCTCACGTCACCTTGCTCCTCCGTCAACTCCATTGGCTTCAAGTTGAAGCTCGCATCCACTACAAGACCCTGGTGCTTTCCTACGGCGCAGCAAGGGGAACTGCCCCTCCCTGACCTTCAGGCTATGCTCAAACCCTACATCCTTTAATAATGCAGATAGATTGTAACTTCCATCAATGTAATTGTCTGCATCACTTCCAATCCCCCATATGTTTTTTTTCTCTCACAAATATACACACACACACACACACATATACATCCTTTAAAAAAATATATTTCACTTTTTTACTTTCCAACCCCTCCACCCCTTCCCTAATTGGAGTAAACTAGTGAACAACAATGCTTAGGCCTCTACTTCCAGCTTATACATACTATATACATTTTATGGACACAGTCAATTTTACAAACATTATATTTTGTTTTGTTTTTACTCCTGAACTTCCCCTACCCTCAACCTCTCTGATCATTTTCATGATGTCCATCCGGTTTGCTTCTATATGCCATATCTTTCACAAAAGCTCAACCTATAACCTATATACTTATTATGGACACAGTATGCTTACATTATTAGTTATCTTGTTGTTATTAGTTGTTGTTAGTTGTTATTAGTCCCATCCTTCAACTTCATTCAATACCACCCATCTATCTCTTAACACCATCCATATTGGATTTCTATTCGCCGTATATTTTTCAACTGTACTGTGATGTTTAAAAAAAGTTCTGAACCTTTCTATTCTCATTGTTTCTACAGATTGTAAATTGAAAATAAACATTTTTGCTAAAAGTATTATTATATTATTGATCGATTGACTATGACTTTTCAGATCACCCAGTAATGTTATATGCAGGTTTAGCTCCAGGTAAATATTGCAATCCTTTAGCCATTCCTGGACCTGTGTCCAAAAACAAGCTACAAATGGACAGTACCAAAACAAATGATCTAATGATTCTGTCTCTTCGCAGCAAAATCTGCAGAGCTGGGAAGATTGTATCCCCCATATAAATAACATTCTATTGGTAGCAAGATTTCATTTAAATAGAGAAATTCTACGTTTTGAATCCGGCGTCGTTTCGCGTATCATAAACAGTATGCCATGGGATCGGTACGTCAAAAATCTCTTCCCAACTATTTTGCAATCTATATGGGACGGCTGTCAATCCTTTGGTCCTTAAATGAAACTGGTATACTTTTTTATTCATCACAGTTGTCTTTAACCAATTATGTTCTTTAAAGGCCGACAGACAAGACTTCTTCAGTATCTTAAATAAGACATCTCAGTCTTCCCGCCCAAAAACATTGCACTTACTTTTCCTACTAGCTCTGACTTTGCTGATGATGACTTTATTGAGGACAAATGTACTTACTACAACTGTGATATGTGGTTGTCTCACCTTGCTATATTAAGATGAATGCACTAACTGTAAGTCGCTCTGGATAAGAGCGTCTGCTAAATGACTAAAATGTATATGTAAAAATGTAGAATCATTGCTACATACATTTTTTGACTTAAACATTAATGCTACACTACCGGTCAAAAGTTTTAGAACACCTACTCATTCAAGGGTTTTTCTTTATTTTTACTATTTTCTACATTGTAGAATAATAGTGAAGACATCAAAACTATGAAATAACATATATGGAATCATGTAACCAAAAAAAGTGTTAAACAAATCAAAATATATTTTATATTTGAGATTCTTCAAATAGCCACCCTTTGCCTTGATGACAGCTTTGCCCACTCTTGGCATTCTCTCAACCAGCTTCACCTGGAATGCTTTTCCAACAGTCTTGAAGGAGTTTCCACATATGCTGAGCACTTGTTGGCTGCTTTTCCTTCACTCTGCGGTCCGACTCATCCCAAACCATCTCAATTGGGTTGAGGTCGGGGGATTGTGGAGGCCAGGTCATCTGATGCAGCACTCCATCACTCTCCTTCTTGGTAAAATAGCCCTTACACAGCCTGGAGGTGTGTTGGGTCATTGTCCTGTTGAAAAACAAATGGTAGTCCCACTAAGCCCAAACCAGATGGGATGGCGTATCGCTGCAGAATGCTGTGGTAGCCATGCTGGTTAAGTGTGCCTTGAATTCTAAATAAATCACAGAGAGTGTCAGCAGCAAAGCACCCTCACACCATAACACCACCTCCTCCATGCTTTACGGCATCTCACAAAGACACGGCGGCTGGAACCAAAAATCTCAAATTTGGACTCCAGACCAATGGACACATTTCCACCGGTCTAACGTCCATTGCTCATGTTTCTTGGCCCTGGCAAGTCTCTTCTTCTTATTTGTGTCCTTTAGTAGTGGTTTCTTTGCAGCAAATCAACCATTAAGGCCTGATTCACAGTTTCATCATAGTGCTTGATGGTTTTTGCGACTACACTTCAAGAAACGTTCAAAATTCTTGAAATGTTCCGGTTTTTTTCTTCATTTTTATTTTTACCTTTATTTAACTAGGCAAGTCAGTTAAGAACAAATTCTTATTTACAATGACAGCCTACACCGGCCAAATCCGGACGACGCTGGGCCAATTGTGCGCCGCCCTATGGGACTCCCAATCACGGCCGGTTGTGATACAGCCTGGAATCTAACCAGGGGGTCTGTAGTGACGCCTCAAGCACTGAGATGCAGTGCCTTAGACCGCTGTGCCACTCGGGAGCCCAAGACAAATGTTCCGTATTGACTGACCTTCATGTCTTAAAGTAATGATGGACTGTCGTTTCTCTTTGCTTATTTGAGCAGTTCTTGCCATAATATGGACTTTGTCTTTTACCACATAGGGCTATCTTCTGTATACCCCCCCTACCTTGTCACAACACAACTGATTGGCTCAAACGCATTAAGAAGGAAAGAAATTCCACAAATTAACTTTTAAAAAGGCACACCTGTTAATTGAAATGCATTCCAGGTGACTACCTCATGAAGCTGGTTGAGAGAATGCCAAGAGTGTGCAAAGCTGTCATTAATATTTAATTTAATATGCCATTTAGCAGACGCTTTTACAGTCGTGTGCATACATTTGTATGTATGGGTGGTCCCGGGGATCGAACCTACTACCCTGGCGTTACAGGGGCCATGCTCTACCAATTGAGCTACAGAGGACCACATCAAGGCAAAGGGTGGCTATTTGAAGAATCTCAAATATAAAATATATTTTGATTTGTTTAACACTTTTTGGGTTACTACATGATTCCATATTCCATATTATTCTACAATGTAGAAAATAGTAAAAATAAAGAAAAACCCTTGAATGAGTAGGTGTTCTAAAACTTTTGAACGGTAGTGTATATACCCATAATCTTTTAAGAATATAACTTATAAATGCCTCATGAGCTTAGTTCAACTGTCACACCATCAGAACCCAAAATATAACCTCCAATGTTTGTTAACAAGTATATAGTATGTAAACAAACACTGTATAGCCTCAAAACATGGTTAAAACTATCATTTTGATATCATGGATGGTGAGTCCTTGCATCCATAGCGCTGTCTATAGAGTGTGGTTACATTTCTCCAGGCCCATCCCTCAGCTTTTTACCAAAACCACTTTGTTATTGCTTTAATTAAAGATTAGAGCTTTAAAAAGTTCCAATGCAGTCATTTTTATCTCAATATCAAATCATTTCTGGGTAAAAATTAAGTACCTTACTATGATTGTTTTCAATGGAAATTGTCAAAAAGAAACAAAAATAACTTCTTAGCAAAGATTTATCAAGCAATACTTTTGCTAGGACTGTCTGGGAGTGTTCTGAGTGGGGAGGGGAAAACTGAAAACTAGCTGTTATTGGCAGAGAGGTCTGGAACTCTTGTATTGGTCTATTAACTAATTTACTGCCTGGTGATATCACCAGTCAGGCCAAAACTCCATCCCACCAAAACAGGCTGACATTTTTGGCGGTCTTTTCAAACAGCTCTTACATTAAAACTACACTATCATAATTTTGTATAGTATTATTCCAACCTCATAGTGTGGACAAATATATAAAACACAGGAACATTTAATTTTTGACGGCACTGGGCCTTTAAAGCTCTCCTGCAGTATGACAAGTGGGCAGAGCATCATGGTTTATTTATTTTACCTCAGGGCTCCACAAACATGACGATTCAAATCGCAGAGAGCCTCAGTGAAGCGCTAGCAAGAGACACACTAGCCATTTAGCGTTAGTGATGACAGGTGTAATGAAGTCATGTGTTTGCACAGGAAAATTTCCACAGGTTGCCTCGCTTAGCGAAGTCCCATTCTCCCAGCCATGTTTATAACTTCACCTCCTGCGGTGGGCCTCGAGCGGCAAGAAAACAGGACGGCCTCACAACACTCAGTGTTTTTAGACTCAACAACTTACCCCACTGTTGGAACGTTCCTCCCGTTGGGTCTGATACACAGTATAAGCCTACAGTAGGTTCTGACAAAGAAGGAAAATACTGTGTTAAACCTACTCTGTGTAGAATATTTGTAAATTCAGTATCTCTTCTTTTGATTATTTAGGGAATAACTTTGTACTTTAGAAAATTGTCTTTGTAAACCTATACTAAATAGCACTTGACAAAAAGTTACCAAATAGCACTTAGCCTAAATGCTAGAGGAAATATCGACCTACAGTGTAAGAGATAATACAGCGTAAAATCAAGGAATCATTGCACCTACATCTGGGTTAGTGGGGATACTATCGTACATCTGCATTGCATTAGACAACCTCTTCACCTAGCACACGGCTTTACCCTACTTCTCTCTCTCTCACACACACACACACTCTCCCCCAGGGACAACTACCATGTCTGCTTTCAAAACCAGACTTCAAAAGAACTCCAGGGAATCTTAAGCATTAAACCTTGTTATTTTCCCTCCACAATCTCCCTTTATCCCCACCACAAATCCAGCTCTTTTAGTGGCAATACTGTCAGTGAAATGGATTGGATTTCAGTCAGCTAACAAACCGTTTCATGGCGGCATTTTGATTTCATAATAGGGAAATGGAGATAGAGGGGGAGTTTACGAACGCGTCTCTCTCCGGAGGTGAGTGTTAGCTTTGATAGTGGGGGGCTGGAAAAGAGTCCCCCATCTGTGTTCACTCAGCCCTGTGGGAAGTGGTTGGCTCTCTTTCTCTCTGGCCTGGCTGCTTGCTCACAGCTCACACACAAAATAAAAGATGTGAATCTGTACATGTGAAAATACAAGAACACGTATCCCATAGTTAAAATAATATTGTACTATGGCACTAGTAATATTGTTAAGTTACAATATATTTTCTATGGACCGAGTGTCATGTTTTTTATTATTATGGGAAAAGAGAAAATAAATACTAAGTGTCCAGGTTACATAGAGCCTCTTGGTTTGACTGAGAGCTCCTCTCACAGGCTGTTGTTAGAGTGGAGGTGGTAGGAGAAGCTGTGTCAGAGTGGAGGTGGTATAGGAGAAGCTGTGTCAGAGTGGAGGTGATAGGAGAAGCTGTGTTAGAGTGGAGGTGATAGGAGAAGCTGTGTTAGAGTGGAGGTGATAGGAGAAGCTGTGTTAGAGTGGAGGTGGTATAGGAGAAGCTGTGTCGGAGTGGGGTGAGTATAGGAGACTCTTCTTCTCCTCTCTCTCTCTCTCTCTCTCTCTCTCTCTCTCTCTCTCTCTCTCTCTCTCTCTCTCTCAGCGGTGATGCTGCTTAGCTGGAGGCCTGACACTGACAAGATGCCTCCTGCTCCATTACACACACACACACGGACATTGTATATACACAGAGACACGTGTGCGCGCACACACGCCATGTGCCAAAAAATACACACGTCATGTACACACACACAGCCTGTCTAGCCCTGTCCTCTGAGCTGAAATGATGGTGTGACGCACCCACGGAACGCTGACACAAACAAAGGAGATAAATGTCAGCCAGATGTAAGACTGGGGACCTGATCCTGTGACACGGGGACAAGCAGCAGCCTGGGTGACAGGACCAGCCTGGGTGACAGGACCAGCCTGGGTGACAGGACCAGCCTGGGTGACAGGACCAGCCTGGGTGACAGGACCAGCCTGGGTGACAGGACCAGCCTGGGTGAAAGGACCAGCCTGGGTGACAGGACCAGCCTGGGTGACAGGACCAGCCTGGGTGACAGGACCAGCCTCACAGTGAATACAATAACCCAGCTCAAAAAGCTCCAGGCATGGCGGCTATTTTTTATCATTCCAACACAGAGTTCATTCTGCAATGGCAGCACCTCCACATTAGCATACCTACCCTATTCCTCCACTGTCCCAGCAAGCAAGATGGCCGTCGTCCAGACCTGGCCAAACACCTGCCAACTACGCCACACTATGGCAAAGTCTAGAAACAGCCCCTGGCAGACGTATTAGGCCAAGTCTAGAAACAGCCCCTAACAGAGGCATTAGGCCAAGTCTAGAAACAGCTCCTAACAGAGGCATTAGGCCAAGTCTAGAAACAGCCCCTAACAGAGGCATTAGGCCAAGTCTAGAAACAGCCCCTGGCAGACGTATTAGGCCAAGTCTAGAAACAGCCCCTGGCAGACGTATTAGGCCAAGTCTAGAAACAACCCCTAACAGAGGCATTAGGCCAAGTCTAGAAACAGCCCCTAACAGAGGCATTAGGCCAAGTCTAGAAACAGCCCCTAACAGAGGCATTAGGCCAAGTCTAGAAACAGCTCCTAACAGAGGCATTAGGCCAAGTCTAGAAACAACCCCTAACATTTCTTCAACAACTGATGAGTAAACAGTGCACTAAAATACTTAAAGGGATGGGTATATAGAATAACATAACTGAAGATATGATACTTTGGTAAGATTAAACAAAATGTCTGAATTGCTTTTATTATTCTAATATGTTACCAGTCAAGTAGAATGACAAAGTGATAGTTCAGCTTCAATCAGAATTCGACTGTACTCAGAATCAAAGGCAACAAATGTACTGACAGTCAGTGTACCTAATTAGTTTATTTGAACCTGTTCAACATCCAAATCCATAATCTATCTTGGAATTCAATTACTTCTCTTTGATTGTGTATAATAGTCTTCAGAATTCTAAGACTGAGTTTTTAAAACATCAAAGAAAACTCATTTGATGTGACTGTTTTGGATATCTGAGGTAGGAAGGACAAAGTGAGCAAAATACACCTCAGTGATCCTTCAATTACTATGTCTGGTTCAGTGCACTAACAAACAAAAACCACACAGAATTGGGCAAATTACCAAACACTAACTGACATTCCTCACTGAAACTGAAAGGCATGTAATGAAGTGGTTCTGAAAACAGTAGTGAAATTGTAAGTAGTGCAACCATTTACTCAGAGCCTGGGGACTGGGGCTGAATGCATTCTACACACCACTGCAGAATCACATGCTGTCTGACCTCTCTCTGCCATGGCAAACTGCCTAGCAGGGAAACAGAGAGGAGGAGTGTGTGTGTGTGTGCGCGGCTACAAATTGGGGTGAGTGTTCAAAGCCTGTACCTCTCGCGCCCACGCACACAGAGACACACATGCAATGATAATGAAGCCTGTTCCTAGCGAAATTGAATTCTTAACGACCACATCCACCTTCACAGCCGCGACAGTAAAAACTATATTTTCCGTTGGTGAGGAGGAAGGGGGGGTTGATAAAGGAGAAGGCAGGAAAGACAGCGGGGCTGCTGAAGATTCACACAACATTACAGAAACAGAGAGAGGGAAAAAATAGCCTGTCTCCCATATATCCACTGTGTGTATGTGTCTGGCAGGAAGGCTTTTCAGCATATAAATATTGCATTACCGCACAAGGAAACGCAGGCATCAGTCGGAGTTTCCGGCCTCACTAACAAGGAGAGGAGAGCCACTCTGGAGGTCAGCTCTAGGAACGCTATAGGAACACAGACAGAGCCACTCTGGAGGTCAGCTCTAGGAACGCTATAGGAACACAGACAGAGCCACTCTGGAGGTCAGCTCTAGGAACGCTATAGGAACACAGACAGAGCCACTCTGGAGGTCAGCTCTAGGAACGCTATAGGAACACAGACAGAGCCACTCTGGTGGTCAGCTCTAGGAACGCTATAGGAACACAGACAGAGCCACTCTGGAGGTCAGCTCTAGGAACGCTATAGGAACACAGACAGAGCCACTCTGAAGGTCAGCTCTAGGAACGCTATAGGAACACAGACAGAGCCACTCTGGAGGTCAGCTCTAGGAACGCTATAGGAACACAGACAGAGCCACTCTGGAGGTCAGCTCTAGGAACGCTATTGGAACACAGACAGAGCCACTCTGGAGGTCAGCTCTAGGAACGCTATAGGAACACAGACAGAGCCACTCTGGAGGTCAGCTCTAGGAACGCTATAGGAACACAGACAGAGCCACTCTGGAGGTCAGCTCTAGGAACGCTATAGGAACACAGACAGAGCCACTCTGGAGGTCAGCTCTAGGAACCCGCTATAGGAACACAGACAGAGCCACTCTGGAGGTCAGCTCTAGGAACGCTATAGGGAACACAGACAGAGCCACTCTGGAGGTCAGCTCTAGGAACGCTATAGGAACACAGACAGAGCCACTCTGGAGGTCAGCTCTAGGAACGCTATAGGAACACAGACAGAGCCACTCTGGAGGTCAGCTCTAGGAACCACCCCAGCTATAGGAACACAGACAGAGCCACTCTGGAGGTCAGCTCTAGGAACGCTATAGGAACACAGACAGAGCCACTCTGGAGGTCAGCTCTAGGAACGCTATAGGAACACAGACAGAGCCACTCTGGAGGTCAGCTCTAGGAACGCTATAGGAACACAGACAGAGCCACTCTGGAGGTCAGCTCTAGGAACGCTATAGGAACACAGACAGAGCCACTCTGGAGGTCAGCTCTAGAACGCTATAGGAACACAGACAGAGCCACTCTGGAGGTCAGCTCTAGGAACGCTATAGGAACACAGACAGAGCCACTCTGGAGGTCAGCTCTAGGAACGCTATAGGAACACAGACAGAGCCACTCTGGAGGTCAGCTCTAGGAACACAGACAGAGCCACTCTGGAGGTCAGCTCTAGGAACGCTATAGGAACACAGACAGAGCCACTCTGGAGGTCAGCTCTAGGAACGCTATAGGAACACAGACAGAGCCACTCTGGAGGTCAGCTCTAGGAACGCTATAGGAACACAGACAGAGCCACTCTGGAGGTCAGCTCTAGGAACGCTATAGGAACACAGACAGAGCCACTCTGGAGGTCAGCTCTAGGAACGCTATAGGAACACAGACAGAGCCACTCTGGAGGTCAGCTCTAGGAACGCTATAGGAACACAGACAGAGCCACTCTGGAGGTCAGCTCTAGGAACGCTATAGGAACACAGACAGAGCCACTCTGGAGGTCAGCTCTAGGAACGCTATAGGAACACAGACAGAGCCACTCTGGAGGTCAGCTCTAGAACGCTATAGGAACACAGACAGAGCCACTCTGGAGGTCAGCTCTAGGAACGCTATAGGAACACAGACAGAGCCACTCTGGAGGTCAGCTCTAGGAACGCGCCCCCGCTATAGGAACACAGACAGAGCCACTCTGGAGGTCAGCTCTAGGAACCTCTCGCTATAGGAACACAGACAGAGCCACTCTGGAGGTCAGCTCTAGGAACGCTATAGGAACACAGACAGAGCCACTCTGGTGGTCAGCTCTAGGAACGCTATAGGAACACAGACAGAGCCACTCTGGAGGTCAGCTATAGGAACCCGACAGAACCCCCCGGAGGTCAGCTATAGGAACACAGACAGAGCCACTCTGGAGGTCAGCTCTAGGAACGCTATAGGAACACAGACAGAGCCACTCTGGAGGTCAGCTCTAGGAACGCTATAGGAACACAGACAGGAAAATCCCAAATGGAGACCAATTTGTTTTATAATAAGTCATATCAACTAATATAACGCAATGAAAATCCCTGATAAAAGCTACATGACTTGTGGTTATGCCGACTTTATTCTTGAAGCCATTACCTAATTACACACTAGGTAGCTATTCATATTGTAACATATGAATGTCTGACTACTTAGATCTTCTTATGATGCGTTAGTTACATAAAGACAAACACACTCTTTCTTCCTCACATTACACACACACACACTGTGGAACCTCTGCTGACACACAAATTGCAAGTGTACACGACCCGGCTCATGGTCAGTCAATACAAATCAATAGAGCACTCAGCTCCACTAAAGGAGAAATAGGAGCTAGCTTTGTCTCTGCATAGATCTCCTTTAACCATGCCAGATTAGAATACCTGCCCTGCGATCGCTAACACAGCGCTAAAGCAGGCTAAACTAGGGAATGGAGTGAAAAATCTGGCTTTTATTAAGCGCTTGGATCGATCCAATCTATTTGGCGGGGTAGATTGTGGGTGTGCTGTATGGGGCAGTATGGGGCTTGGGGTGTCCTAGGCTATGAATTAGCAGTGAATCTGAAAACACACACGACAGAGAATGTATGCAGAGTGCGTGTAGAAACATGTGGGACATTATGTTCATCTATTTTGTCTAAATAACTTGATGTGATTATAAAAATACTTTGTCAGCAACTGTGGGGTGAATATATTTTTTAAGCGGAATGAAATAGTGTAGCCAACACAGCCAACAGTCATCTCTCCATCTTTAGTTCTGTCTGTCTATGATGAAATAGTGTAGCCAACACAGCCAACAGTCATCTCTCCATCTTTAGTTCTGTCTGTCTATGATGAAATAGTGTAGCCAACACAGCCAACAGTCATCTCTCCATCTTTAGTTCTGTCTATGATGAAATAGTGTAGCCAACACAGCCAACAGTCATCTCTCCATCTTTAGTTCTGTCTATGATTAAATAGTGTAGCCAACACAGCCAACGGTCATCTCTCCATCTTTAGTTCTGTCTATGATGAAATAGTGCAGCCAACAACAGCCAACGGTCATCTCTCCATCTTTAGTTCTGTCTATTCCACAGTTCTCCCCTTAGTGTCTATGATGAAATAGTGCAGCCAACACAGCCAACGGTCATCTCTCCATCTTTAGTTCTGTCTATGATGAAATAGTGCAGCCAACACAGCCAACGGTCATCTCTCCATCTTTAGTTCTGTCTATGATGAAATAGTGCAGCCAACCACTATCGGTCATCTCTCCATCTTTAGTTCTGTCTATAATTAAATAGTGTCTTCCTTTTTTTTTTTTAAATTAAAAAGTGTAGCCAACGGTCATCTCTCCATCTTTAGTTCTGTCTATATACTGGGGGACACATACAGTAGTATACAACATCTAGCTACAACCTACCGTGGTCTGCAGTTGTGAGGCCGGATGGACGTACTGCCAAATTCTCTAAAACAACGTTGGAGGTGGCTTATGGTAGAGAAATTAACATTTCATTTTCTGGCAACAGCTCATGTGGACATTCCTGCAGTCAGCATGCCAATTGCACGCTCCCTCAAAACTTGAAACATCTGTGGCACTGTGTTGTGTGACAAAACTAAACATTTTAGAGAGGACTTTTATTGTCCCCAGCACAAGGTGCACCTGTGTAACGATCATGCTGTTTAATCAGCTTTTTGATATGCCACACCTGTCCGAAGGATGGATTATCTTGGCAAAGGAGAAATGCTCACTAAAAGTGATGTAAACAAATTGGTCCACCAAATTTGAGAGAGAAATAAGCATTTTGTGCATATGAAAGTCTCTCTCAGCTGATCTGAGGAGGGTGAGGGAGGGAGGAGGGTGAGGGGAGGGAGGGGGAGGGCGGGATCAATAAACCACTGCAGTTTAATAAAGGGAAGGATTGTTATAGTCAAACAAATGACTTGCCTGTAAGCCGCCTGATCAAATGAAATCGTATTTGTCACATGCGCCGAATACAAAATACAACGCAGGCCCTAAACCGACAATGCAGTTCAAGAAAGAGTTAAGAAAAGATTTACTAAATAACCTAAGGTAAAAAAAATGATAAAAAGTAACAATAAAAGAACAATAACGAGGCTATATACAGGAGGTACCGGTACCGAGTCAATGTGTGGGGGTACAGGTTAGCGAGCTTACATGAATGTATGACCGTGTAACTAATGGTTATGGATGATGACTGGCTGGCAGTGTCATGAAAACAAAACAGCGCCCGTAACATGGACTCTTAACAGCGTGATGAAACTTTGTTGCTCCTTGCTGAAACAAGCAAATGAGTCTTCGGTTTGCCTAGGCAACGCCCCCACAATGCAGCAGCAGCACACATAGAAATATAATGAATTTATCGGCTTGGAACCTCTAACCCTGGCAATTTGCCTGGTAAACTAATGGGTACACTCGCAAAGGCTGCCTGGTATTGTGATGCAATAATTTCCATGGTAATGTAGAATGTTCATTCAAATGATGCTAACTGATGCAATGGAATGTATTTTTTGAAATGTCAGTTGAGTTGAATCAACAAATCACAGCACATATTTTAGTTCCTGCCTTTGCTCCCTATGGGTAAACTTGCAATGGCCGTCAATCCAGCCATTATGCAATCTTTGACTTGAATGGGATGACCGTTCTATTCATTCTATTTATAAGGCAGCACATGCAGTCAGGAGCGGAGGAGAGGAGAAAATGTGCTTCGTTTTTTTTAAAGTGGCAAATTACCGTCATCCAAAATTCCATGACCATCACAGCCCTACATGAATGCTTGCTGCACAGTGGTAATAACTGGCAATTATGTGACTAGAAACCTACTCCTTCCCTCAATCACTCATAAACACACTCGACTGTTCTCTTTCTCTCAATCAAATTCCCTTTTTTCCTGTTCTCTCTCTGTCTCGCTCTCTGTCCTTAATAATAAACACACCCCGTACTTCATTCCTTACCTTGTCATTAACTCACTCACAACCCTGTCCATACTGACTTATAACGCCTTTATACATATTTAATGCAAATACATATCCCATACATAATGCAAATACATATCCCAAACATAATGCAAATACATATCCCATACATATTTCCCTCTTCTCACTTCCTCACCTCCCCCTGTGCATCCACTCCTCCTCTCACCTCCCCTGTCCATCCACTCCTCCTCTCACCTCCCCTGTCCATCTACACCTCCTCTCACCTCCCCCCTGTCCATCTACACCTCCCCCTCCTCTCTCTATTCTACCTCACTTTGGTGCGAAAAGTGCAAATCAATCCCAGAACAACAGCAAAGGACCTTGTGAAGATGCTAGAGGAAACAGGTACAAAAGTATCTATATCCACAGTAAAATGAGTCCTATATCGACATAACCTGAAAGGCTGCTCAGCAAGGAAGAAGCCACTGCTCCAAAACCGCCATAAAAAAAAGCCAGACTACGGTTTGCAACTGCACATGGGGACAAAGATTGTGTCTTTTTGGAGAAATGTCCTCTGGTCTGATGAAACAAAAATAGAACTGTTTGGCCATAATGACCATCGTTATGTTGGGAGGAAAAATGTGGTGGCTTGCAAGCCGAAAAACACCATCCCAACCGTGAAGCACGGGGGTGGCAGCATCATGCTGTGGGGGTGCTTTGCTGCAGGAGGGACTGGTGCAGTTCACAAAATAGATGGCATCATGAGGAAGGAAAATTATGTGGATATATTGAAGCAACATCTCAAGACATCAGTCAGGAAGTTAAAGCTTGGTCGCAAATGGGTCTTCCAAATGGACAATGACCCCAAGCATACTTCCATAGTTGTGGCAAAATGGCTTAAGGACAACAAAGTCAAGGTATTGGAGTGGCCATCACAAAGCCCTGACCTCAATCCTATAGAAAATGTGGGCAGAACTTAAAAGCGTGTGCGAGCAAGGAGGCCTACAAACCTGACTCAGTTACACCAGCTCTGTCAGGAGGAATGGGCCAAAAATTCACCCAACTTATTGTGGGAAGCTTGTGGAGGGCTACCCGAAACGTTTGACCCAAGTTAAACAATTTAAACGCAATGCTACCAAATACTAACTGAGTGTATGTAAACTTCTGACCCACTGGGAATGTGATGAAAGAAATAAAAGCTGAAATAAATCCTTCTCTCTACTATTATTCTGACATTTCACGTTCTTAAAATAAAGTGGTGATCCTAACTGACCTAAAACAGGGAATTTTTACTAGGATTAAATGTCAGGAATTGTGAAAAACTGAGTTTAAATGTATTTGGCTAAGGTGTATGTAAACTTCCGACTTCAACTGTAAGTATGGTGATAATATCATGAGGTCCCTGGCAACTCCCAGCCCAACAATACAGTACAGTAAATCCCCTGCCTGTTTTATATTTTGTTTTATATGTAATGTAAGTGCTTTAATATGTTTGGACCCCAGGAAGAGTAGCTGCTGCCAATGGGGATCCCTAATAAATACAAAATACAAATACACCGCGGTTCTAGGGAGCTGGCTAGCCACAGCGCTAGCGACGTTACACTAACTCCCATTACCTAACATGGGAAAACAGCCGGCTACGGCTAAATGGCTAGTGTGACGGTAATGGAGAGCGATCCACACACTCCTTAGTATTTATTTACACTGCTCGTAGGATGATACAGTATTTAGGCTATACGCTAGTCCTGTGTAGCGTCTCTACTTTATCCTCCCTCTCCTCCTCCTGAAAGGCTACACTGAAAAGGGGCTTTTATTTATGGCTGCCCTATGTGTACCTCTCTGCACACACACACACGCACACACACACACACACACACACACACACACACACAAAACACACACACACACACAAAGATGAAAGGGTGGTCACACAGCCTCCGACACATGATTTTATGGCCCTGAAAAGGTTGAGAAGGTGAGAGAAGAAGACTGAACAAAGGGAAAGATTCCTATTCATATAGTCCTGGTAGTCAGGGTCACACAGTAAGCCTTTAGCGGGGCTCAAGGTTTAGGGCATTTCCCAGATGTAGGTTATCCTGTTTCCCTGTTCGACGCGATTAGGTCACTCCAGCTACACTGAACCAAAAATAAAATAAAAAAAGGAATAATTCGATTGTAAAAGTGAAAAATAAAAGACAGTGATTTGTTGCCATTGTCTAGTCCCCTCCCACACACACTGACGTCAGAACTCACCCGCTTTACAGGGGTGGTAGAGATGCAGTCACAGATGTTTTCACTGTCACGATCGCATCCGGGGAAATAAGACAAACAGCAGGTTAATTAGAGAAGGGTGGTTCTTCACAAAACTAGATTAAAAAAAAGATGATGATTTGGGGGGATTTTCACACAATGTAATCCATAGAAGAGTACTATGGAGGAAGGATTGTTCACATATATATGACATTTGTATCTTAAAGCATAATTGAGAAAATATCAAACATGAATATTGAAAATACATAATTTTTGATTTGCCACATTTTCTATATATGGTTGAACATAATATACTCTACGGGCTTATCAAAGTTCCAGAATGGGATCTCTGCTAGTTTTAAAGTTATGGGCCATTTTATAGAGAAATTGGCATAGTAGTCAATGTAACCAATCACAGCCCTCCTTTTAATTGTATCATTGCACATCCTGCAAATCACCAGCATTTTCACATTCAATCTGCTAGTAATGCTTACAAATTGGATCATAACTCTAAAAAGTAGCAGAGATCCCACTCTGAAACTTTGGCATGCCCGTAGTAGAATATATTATGTTCAACAATATATACTGAACAAAAAATATAAAACGCAACATATAACAATTTCAAAGATTTTACTGAGTTAAACTTTTTATAAGGTAATCAGTCAACTGCAATAAATAAATTAGGCCCCTAATCTATGGATTTCACATGATTGGGAATACAGACATGCATCTGTTGGTCACAGATACCTTAAAAAAGGTAGGGGCGTGGATCAGAAAACCAGTCAGTGTCTGGTCTGACCACCATTTGCCTCATGCAGTGTGACACATCTCCTTCGCATAGAGTTGATCAAGCTGTTGATTGTGGCCTGTGGAATGTTGTCCCACTCCTCTTCAATGGCAGTGCAAAGTTGCTGGATATTGGCGGGAACTGGAACACGCTGTCATACACGTCGATCCAGAACATCACAAACATGCTTAATGCGTGACATGTCTGGTGAGTATGCAGGCCATGGAAGAACCTGGACATTTTCAGCTTCCAGGAATTGTGTACAGATCCTTGCGACATGTGGCCGTGCATTATCATGCTGAAACATGAAGTGATGGCGGCAGATGAATGGCACGGCAATGGGCCTCAGGATCTCGTCATGGTATCTCTGTGCATTCAAATTGCCATTGCTAAAATTGAATTGTGTTCGTTGTCCGTGGCTTATGCCTGCCCATACCATAACCCCACCGCTGTCCACAATGTTGACATCAGCAAACCGCTCGCCCACACAACGCCATAAACGTGGTCTGAGGTTGTGAGGCCGGTTGGACGTACTGCCAAATTCTCTAAAACGATGTTGGAGGCGGCTTATGGTAGAGAAATGAACATTAAATTATCTGACAACAGCTGTGGTGGATATTCCTGCAGTCAGCATGCCAATTGCACGCTCCCTCAAAACTTGAGACATCTGTGGCATTGTGTTGTGTGACAGAACTGCACATTTTAGAGTGGCCTTTTATTGTCCCCAGCACAATGTGCACCTGTGTAATGAGCATGCTGTTTAATAAGCTTCTAGATATGCCACACCGGTAAAGTGGATGGATTATCTTGGCAAAGGAGAAATGCTCACTAACAGGGATGTAAACAAAATTGTGCAAAACATTTTAGAGAAATAAGCTTTTTGTGTGTATGGAACATTTCTGAGATTTTTTATTTCTGCTCAAGAAACATTGGACCAACACTTTACATGTTGCGGTTATATTTTTGTTCAGTATATATATATATATAAAAAAATGCCAAATCTAAAAAAATATATATTTTCAATATTCATGTTTATATTTTCAAATGTTCATACATTTATGTAAGAAATGTGTTATTGAAATCAAAATATTACTCATATTACAGATATTCACATTCCTACAAAGGACCCTTTAATGGATTACATTGTGAAAATACCAAAACTCATGGTATTTTTCTGTTCTAGGAATCACCCAAACGCTCTTTCTCTGGAGCCACACACACGTGTACACAAAAGAAAATGCTTCAGGTTTTTTTTTACGACAATGATTTAGCTGGTCAACATAATGGCTGACATAATAGAAAAGAAACAGCTCAAAACCTCTGTGGTAAACCTCCACAGGAACCATGGGAACAGGGAGCCGACGGAAACCCCCCCACCACCAAACCATTCTAAATAAACCTTAACCTAACCTAACCAAAACAACAAGGATCCCCATTCCTCATGGTTAAAACCTTAACCTAACCAAAACAACAAGGATCCCCATTCCTCATGGTTAAAACCTTCACCTAACCAAAACAACAAGGATCCCCATTCCTCATGGTTAAAACCTTCACCTAACCAACACAAAACAACAAGGGGCGACAGGTAGCTTAGTGGTTAAGAGCGTTGTGCCAGTGACCGAAAGGTCGCTGGTTCTAATCCCCGAGCCGACTAGGTGAAAAATCTGCCGATGTGTCCTTGAGCAAGGCACTTAACCCTAATTGCTCCTGTAAGTCGCTCTGGATAAGAGCGTCTGCTAAATGACCTAAATGTAAATGTAAAAATGTAACAAGGATCCTCATTCCTCATGGTTAAAACCTTAACCTAACCAAAACAACAAGGATCCCCATTCCTCATGGTTAAAACCTTAACCTAACCAAAACAGCAAGGATCCCCATTCCTCACTGTTAAAACAAAACAGACATAGCTTTCAATCAATCCATGTTTGAAATACTAAAATGTTCAAAGAGCTGTTGGCAGCCTCAGTCATAGCCGTTTGGGGTGGAGTGGTACTGCATTACTGGGCCATACAGGCATTGAGGCATCTCGACATTTAAACAGCATGAAAGGCAAAAGATTAAAGACCCCGGAGAGCACCCGATTGATTCATTATACATCAAAGGGGAATGATAGTCAATCTGCCTCCCTGAAATAAAGCGCTTCCCTCCATCTCATCTAACTAACTGCTCTAGATGTAATGAGAACGTGGGTTAACTTAATACCATGTGGGTTTGGTTGATCACATTTGTGTTTTAGAGGGCAGAGATGGAGAGTAATATGGGGTGAATTGTGTTGTGGTCCAGCAGTGGTTGGCTTTATGGTGATTGTGCTGTAGCCTCCAATCTGTGTAAAATGGCTGGCTGTGGGTTGATGCTGAAGTGGTGCAGTGCGCCCTCTGCTGGTGAGGAGTTGTATATCATTGGTGAGGAAAAGGGGAAAGCCAATTATGTCACTGTAGTAGAGTTGATTCCACCCTAGCCTAGGTCACCAATCTGTGCCTCTCTGGGAAATACCAGTCAAATTACAACAACAACAAAAAGTACAAGTACTCTGAAAAGCTACTAAATGACACTAGCAAGAGTAGTTGTAATGAGTTACTTTACACCTTCTGCCGATCGGTTTCTCTCTGGGACGCCCAGCCGTTGAACACGTGTTTTATGGACTAGTTGAATCAGAATGACCACCACTTGGAACAAGAGCCACTCGGCAGTCAAAAACAATATTCCGGGAGCAGACGGTTTAAAATTCCATAAATTTTTCCAGACTCTCGGTTTGTCCCTTGGAGTGTTTTCTTGGCTGAGAGGGTGGGGAAAAGACTTGAGACGTGTTTGGTGTGTCACGCCAGCCAGACTGAGAGTGTGTCCTGTCTTAAGTGTCTGTGGTTCCTACACTAACCAAGAGAGCATCACATAGCCTTCAGAGAGAGCTAAGTGCTAGGTGTGTCCTAGCATGTACGTACGTGTCCCAGTGTCCAGAAGCGTGTGTGTAGGCAGGTACGCGGTCACACTAACCTGCTCCTTGTATTGCTCCTGAGACAGACAGTCAGTCATGTTGACACAACCCAGCAGGCAGCCGGTGGGGTAGTCTTTAGGAAACGTAGGATCTGGGGGAGAAGAGGGTGGTCGGTGAGAGTCAACAGTATGTTTATATGCATCCTAATAATCTGTTATTCATTGCAGTGTGTGTGTGGGGGGGGGGAGGGGATAAAGAGAAAGTGGGAGATAGAAAGTGGTAGCCTGTGTGTGTGTGTGTGTGTGTGTAACCATGTGTGTACCTCTCTTGTAGATCTGAAGGAACATGTTCTCCACCTGAGTGACCTCTTCAGGGGTGGGCCTCTTGGCTGCAGCTGCTATCCACAGAAGGCCCCGGTGGGACGTGTACCAGCTCCGCCCCTCCACCCTGGACACACATAGTATCATACAATATTAATATGCCATTTAGAAGACGCTTTTATCCAAAGTGACTTACAGTCACACGTGCATGCATTTTTACGTACGGGTGTTCCCGGGAATCAAACCCACTATCCTGGCATTGCATTCGCCATGTTCTACTAACTGAGTTACAGAGGACCATGTTCTACTAACTGAGATACAGAGGACCATGTTCTACTAACTGAGATACAGAGGACCATGTTCTACTAACTGAGTTACAGAGGACCATGTTCTACTAACTGAGATACAGAGGACCATGTTCTACTAACTGAGATACAGAGGACCATGTTCTACTAACTGAGTTACAGAGGACCATGTTCTACTAACTGAGATACAGAGGACCATGTTCTACTAACTGAGATACAGAGGACCATGTTCTACTAACTGAGATACAGAGGACCATGTTCTACTAACTGAGATACAGAGGACCATGTTCTACCAACTGAGCTACAGAGGACCATGTTCTACTAACTGAGCTACAGAGGACCATGTTCTACTAACTGAGCTACAGAGGACCATGTTCTACTAACTGAGCTACAGAGGACCATGTTCTACTAACTGAGTTACAGAGGACCATGTTCTACTAACTGAGATACAGAGGACCATGTTCTACTAACTGAGATACAGAGGACCATGTTCTACTAACTGAGATACAGAGGACCATGTTCTACTAACTGAGATACAGAGGACCATGTTCTACTAACTGAGTTACAGAGGACCATGTTCTACTAACTGAGTTACAGAGGACCATGTTCTACTAACTGAGATACAGAGGACCATGTTCTACTAACTGAGATACAGAGGACCATGTTCTACTAACTGAGATACAGAGGACCACATACATCAGTTTTTACCCCTTCTTCTTTTTAATGGCTAGTCAAAAAGGCTGCCTTTTGGTGCCTTTGACCAATAACAAGGCCAATAGTGATGCTTTTGACCAATAACATAGCCCATTGTTGTTGTGTGTTTTGTTCCTACTCAATGCCTTTGCAGGGCCTATTGTTAGAGTGTGTTATGTACTTCCTGATGACCAGTAGGGATGTTTTTTTACCAATGGCATGGCCAGTAGGGATGTTTTTGACAAATAGCCTGGTCAGTAGGGATGTTGTTGACCAACAGCGAGGCCCATTATTAGAGTTTTCTGTACCTCTTTATTCCTTTGACCAGTAGCGAGGCCCATGGTTGGTGCATGCTGAGGCACCAGCCCCGTCGGCCATCTCCTGCAGCTCTTTGTCCTGCAGCCGGAGTCTGGAGCGCTCTGGGCATGCAGCGCCGTCCCCCTCCGTACCGACAACACCTTTATCCTGGGATCTCCGAGGGCCACTGCCCACGTCCACCCACTGGAGATACATGGAGAGAAGGATATGAGTAGAGATTCACAGAATTATGATGACAAAATGTTTGCAGCTGTAGAGGGATTTACCAAGGTAAATACACACGCCACAACATTATGAGCAAATACTGTGTGTGTCCTACCTTTGGTGCAGCCTGTACTATGTTGGGGTTGACCAGCTCTCGCAGGTGCTGCCGTCCCGCTGGTCCCTCAGGGCGTTGTGGAGACTTCACCTTGGTGCCTGTGTTGAGGGCCTTGACCGTCTCGTCAAACCTAAAAAACACCAAGGAGTGTGGTAATAAAGTTTTTTTAGGTGCCTTGTTTCAAACTATACACACTTTAACCCATCTAGCTGTAACAGTGTAGATACATTAGCAGGAGAAATGAAGTTTACCACTGTGTTGTGAAAGTCTGAAGGGTGTATTAAAAACCTCCTTTTGTTTATGTAACCCGGCTCACAATAATGGCTGGAACGGAGTGAATGGAATGTCATTAAAACATATAGAAACCATGTCTTTGATCCCATTCAGCCTATTGTGCTCCAGCCATTACCACGAGCCCATCCTCCCCAATTAAGGTGCCACCAACCAACCTCCTGTAATGTCCATTGACATGTTCTCAAGTTATTCACTCACTTCTTGTAGTAATGACTGTTACTCTCTCCCTCGTCAAGCACCTGTCGGCCTGCGAAGTCCAGCGTGATCTTCCTGTCCTTCCTGGAGGCGTGGCGAAGCTCCCGTAGCTCCTCCTCCTTCTTTCTCAGGTGCTCGCGCTCGCTAGGCAACAGCCACTGGTTGGAGTCGGTGGCAAAGTAGTCGGACTCGTCATCCAGGACCTGCGTTCGCCGCGTACTGTCGATGTAAACGTGGGGGGAAAGTTATGAAGAAGGTAATGTCACTCCTGTCAGCGGCATATAATGACATAGCCTCCAAATATAATGACATAGCCTCCAAATATAATGACATAGCCTCCAAATATAATGACATAGCCTCCAAATATAATGACATAACCTCCAAATATAATGACATAGCCTCCAAATATAATGACATAGCCTCCAAATATAATGACATAGCCTCCAAATATAATGACATAACCTCCAAATATAATGACACAGCCCCATATATAATGACATAGCCTCCAAATATAACGACATAGCCTCCAAATATAATGACATAGCCTCCAAATATAATGACATAGCCTCCAAATATAATGACATAGCCTCCATATATAATGACATAGCGTCCAAATATAATGACATAGCCTCCAAATATAATGACATAACCTCCAAATATAATGACACAGCCCCCAAATATAATGACACAGCCCCCAAATATAATGACACAGCCCCCAAATATAATGGCATAGCCTCCAAAAATAATGACATAACCTCCAAATGCATCAGGAAGAAAGTATAAAGAATGTGTCTTTAAACAGAGAAAGAGTGAAACCACATTAAATACTATATGCACACTACATCCCAACCTGTTCTTGTCGTATTCCAGCAGTTTGTCTTTATGTTGAAGGGCCTTTTCTAACCCTGCCTTCATCTTAGCCTCTTGGTGTGGAAGATAGTCCCTCTCCGATGCCCCCTCTGTGAGACAGACACACACGGGCACACAGACATTACTATATAATTCAACAACTCTCTACTACGCTACGTAGATAGATACTACTGTTGCCTTGTCTCACCCATGAGTTTCTTGCGCAGTTTCTGACTTTTGTTGGAGTCTCGTTGCAGAATCTCTTGCTCCTCTTTGGTGCATACCTGGTGAATTCATAGAAGAATACGAGAAACCAGGGGAAAATACTTCTGAGAGGCCAAATTGAATTTGAAAGAACTTACTGGGGAAACATACAACAAGCATAAAGTTAGAGGTCAGGTAATTTCAAACTCAGAATGGTCGTTTTCTCACCAGGGTGCCACAGAAGATGCAGGGCCCTGATCCCTCCTGCTCACACACAATGCGTCCGCAGATCATGCAGTTGTTGATGAGGTTGTGCTTCTGGGCCAGACATTCGCAGGAATGACGCCCGGGCAGCAGGATAGCCAGCTTGTCCTGGCCCTCTTTATTGTAGAGGCTCACAAACGTATTCTTCTTCTTCTTCTGTGACGAGGAGCTGCCGCTCTCCTGGGCCTTCATCAGGTCGATGGGAGTTTTCACCACCTCAGGCTCAGGCACTGCTTGACTAACAGCCATCACCTCTTGCTTGTTCCTGCCTTTGCGCTTGGATTTCTTCTGGGAGTCCTTGGACATGTCTGGAGCATCTAGAGAAGCATACGACTGGTTAGCATTCCCTCTCATGCATGTAATTGTTACTGTGTTTGGATAGTCACTTATCAAGGACAGGATGGACATCACAACAGTCTTGAGTCTCACTCGCATCGTACAGTTGGCATACTGTATTAGGAACCATATAGCCTGACAAAAAAATGACTTATAAAATATATTACAACTGAAAAAATAAACATATTAAACAATATGGTAACAGGTCAGTGTCAATGAGACAACAGGTCAGTGTCATTGAGACAAGAGGTCAGTGTCAATGAGACAAGAGGTCAGTGTCAATGAGACAAGAGGTCAATGACAATGAGACAAGAGGTCAGTGTCAATGAGACAAGAGGTCAGTGTCAATGAGACAAGAGGTCAGTGTCAATGAGACAAGAGGTCAGTGTCAATGAGACAAGAGGTCAGTGTCAATGAGACAAGAGGTCAATGACAATGAGACAAGAGGTCAGTGTCAATGAGACAAGAGGTCAGTGTCAATGAGACAAGAGGTCAGTGTCAATGAGACAAGAGGTCAGTGTCAATATGGCAGTTGAAGAAGGCCTCCTACCTGTTCCCGACAGAGAGCTCATGGGGAACAGCCCAGCGCTGTCAGGAGTCAGTGTCTGAGACCGCTGCCATCTGTCAAGGAGTTCATCTATAAACTGCTTCTTCCTTCCGTCAGTGCCCTGAAGGAGGTCCCCAACATACTCTGCAATCTCGTCCGCATTGTCGATGGACAGAATATACCTGTAGAGAGTGAGAAGAATGTCAATGGCATTGATAAGCATTTATAGCTAGCCTAGATAGTAGAGTTCATTGTTGAAATGTTGACCTATGACAGCTAGGCCTACTTTGGTCAACCTTGATTTATGTCCATCTCATAGTCAGTCAGTCAGTCCGTCAGTCTACGCTTTGGCTTAGTAGACCATGATTTTGATGACGTGACATTAAGATATGGCCACCTGAAAAAGCTAGCTAGCTGGCAGGCAAGTGCAAATGGCTGCACATCGAGCTAGCTGAATGAACTGGGAAGATTGACAAGTTCACAGACCTAATAGTAATAATGACGTCGTTGACAATTGTATTAACTTTTACAAGAGAGAGGCAACTGTCAAAAGACAGACATCTAGCAATGGCTAGCTCACTATTTTAAATCAACATTTAGTTAAGGTTAGCTACTTACTGGACTATGTCTTCACTGGCCTCCAAGCCAAAGTTGTGGTGCAACTGGTCCACACACCATCGAAGCAAGGCATCCGACATTATGAAAGATAAAGCAACTTTAATATGGCAATTTCAAGATAAGGATGTTACCTACTCTTGTTGTAGCCGGTTGAATAACAAATGCGCACGCAGAGTGCAACAAATAATCCCTTCCCATCAGAAACAGTGTACTGATGGAGACTGAAGGTTCCGCCTAACTTTTACAGAAAAGTATGTCAATGACTACATAAAAACAAAACATTAGAAAATGTCAGCATATCATCAATTCACACGTAAGGTGAACATTTCCACTATACAGTACAACAACAATTTACCACCCCATCTTTATTACAGCAAGTCACGTCCCTCTTCTGCCTATAAGCTTGATTCAGCATTACGGTCACTAGGTGGCAGTTTAGGAATAGACAAAACCTCTGTGAGAATGAACCATATAGATGTATTGAGATTGCAACGTTGTATCTGCCCCATTATGGCGTCTGTGAGAGTAAGGGCTACTTCTATGAGTCGGTAAACAAACTGAAAGGGTGCATACTGCCACCTGGAGTGTGTTATTTGAACGGGTATAAAGTCAAGGTTGGCAATTTAATGCCACCTGCAGTTATGGAATGTTTGCTCACGAGTATAATTATTTGGCTGATCCCTCCTGAGGACCTGGATGGAATTATGTGATCCTTCCTTTACCCATAGGAAGTCCTACCCAGTTGACTACTTAAAAATGTTGAAAGTCCTGAATGGCGCTGCCCATTTTTAAACAGGCTTTTGGGCTCTAGAGCCCTCTATACATCTCTGTGGAATGAACATCTCAGTGAACTGGTATCTCTTGCATGCAATAGGTATTCTCAATCCAAGACCTAGGGCATGTGGGAGCCTGGGAGGCAACGTGTCTGCCTACAGAGACTATGCAATAGGCATAGCCTACTTTCCATGAAAGTTGAGTTAGGTGTAATTAAATACGCTAGAAATTAGTATGTAGAGGTCTAGCTCGCATAAAGTTAACCGGAGAATATCAAATAGCCTCAAATAATGTAGTTTTAAAAATCTGCCTTTACAAATGTTTATACAGTAAGTAACTAGGCCTATATAAATGCCCTAATCAGAAAGATTTTTCAGAAGTTTGTCAGTCGTAGATCCACCTATGACTCAATCTGAAATCAATAGACACAATTCCAACTTCATCATTGTCCTTGCAGGGAGAATAAAACTTTATAGGCACGTCATTGTTATATAGTAGATAACAAATACTCTTTACAATGTATTTTATGGACCATAGTTCCAGTACTTCAAGTCTGATTTGTTCAACATTATACTGCCAGCATGATTATGGAAAGGGGTGCCAAAATACTAAGTGGGATGTGCCTATGCATTATTGCAGCGTTAAATTATCCAGTGCTCAAATTCTCTTTTGATAACAAAGATTTATTTAAGAAATGCGTGTTAGTGGTTTGTCACACTCAGCATATATTTAGCACAATCCACTTAGTTTCCTTCTTAGCATAATGGCTCTGTTGAATAAGCTCCAAGTGAAATCTTGACTATCTGCTGTGCTTGACTTGGACTGAAATAGGTGCCAATACTAATGTTGGGTGCCGGTACTCTTTATATTCAGGTGCAGGAGCTCCACAATACTTTTAGGCTAATATTCTATAAGAGGAACAGGAGCTCTGCAATACTTTTAGGCTAATATTCTATAAGAGGAACAGGAGCTCTGCAAGGCTAATATTCTATAAGAGGAACAGGAGCTCTGCAATACTTTTAGGCTAATATTCTATAAGAGGAACAGGAGCTCTGCAATACTTTTAGGCTAATATTCTATAAGAGGAACAGGAGCTCTAGCAGTAGAAACATGTATATGCCGGTACTCAGCTCCGGTGAGCTCCTGCCCAAGTCAAGCTCTAACTATCTGACAAAGGGGGTTTATATTTAATAAATCATGTGCTGCTGGCTACAAATGGCATCCCAATGTTGTAAACAATGGCATTTTAGAGCTGTATTTCAGAATCATTATGCTCAGTCTGATTCTTAAAATGGATTGCAATTGAAAGAAACACAACAGCGTTATAGCAATATGTTTCCATCCTATGTATTTCAAAAAGTGGATAGCCAACAGCTTTATCCATTCATAATCATAACATTGTAAAAGTAGCTTAAAGTAAGATAAAGTTATTATAAAGTACATGCCATATCTTACTGATAATTATTTTGTTGCTCTTTAATACCCATGTAAGCAATGACTACATTTCTGAGGGGTCACCATGTCAGGTTTGCTGCTGCTGTTTGAAGACAATATGGATATTATATGTTGTGTAGGTGATCGTGTAATAAAGTGTAGGCTCTTTTTGATGAACGGAAGTGCTGAAAGTATAGTAACATTAACTGTAATATACTGCGTAAATATTCCACATACTTAGTAAATGATCATGAAACTGTCATTAAATCAAGACACATTGTAGTTCACACCTAGAAAAAAAAAAATAATAATAATAATAATAAGCCATTTAGCAGACGCTTTTATCCAAAGCGGCTTACAGTCATGTGTGCATACATTTTTTGTGTATGGGTGGTCCCGGGGATCGAACCCACTACCCTGGCGTTACAAGCGCCGTGCGCCGTGCTCTACCAAAATACATTTATTTGTGAGAGTCCACAAATCATAGATGATGTGGCACACATACTTGATAATAGAATAGAAGAAGAAGAAGCTTCAATCAAAACAGGTTCAATTCCATCCATGTGTTTTAGAGTTTTAAAAGGGGGAGAGATTATTGCACCACAATAATCAGTCCTCAAATTCCATGTACAGTATCTACAGTAAAACTGTCAAAAATAACAAAGCAAAAAAAAAAGGGGGGGCAACAAACCCTTTTTTATAAATGTTTCTGGATGTCTTTGACTGACATTTGCACCCGACTAACTTATGTCCATCATCCATTTCAGTTGATATGTTATGAGTTACAATTCGTATAATATGTTTAGAATTGGCTAAACGTACAGTATGTTACGAATTTGCAAAAATGTACAATGTGTTACGAATTTGCAAAATGTATGATATGTTTACGAATTCCAATTTGTTGTGGCTAACGTTAGCTAGGCTAGGGGTTAGTGTTAGGGGTTAAGGTTAAGGTTAGCTAACATGCTACGTAGTTACAAAGTAGCTAAAAAGTAGTAAGTAGTAGTTTCTTTCTAGTTTTTTGAAAAGTTTCTAATTAGCTAAAATGCTAAAGTTGTCTATAATGACATTCGAACATACAACCTTCGTGTTGCTAGACGTTCGCATTATACTACTAACATCCACCCTCCTTTTGTGTTTGCCTTATGTAACCTTCTGTCTTATCTAACCACACCAAACCTAACATATCGTACCAATTTGAGTGTCCCGGATTTACATTTACTCTTACGTCTGCTCTATTAGATCAAGCTGATGGAGGACACATCTTCTAGTGATGATTTATAAGTCCAAGCACTACATTGCATAGAAATGATCAGTAAATAAACAAACAGGAAATAAAATCAGTTTAAAAAATGTACAGGTACAAACATAATGCTGATGGAGTGTTGTGTTTTATTATTGTAGACATAATAATAATAATAACGATGCAATAAAGTTGCCAAAACTCAAAAAGGTATTTTTGCGATGGATATTTTCAATTCACAGAAAACAACACACTAGATACCGCCACACTATCTACAAACACAAAACCAACATAACTTTGACAGAAACCTTGAACAGAAGGTATCCAGCAATTGTTCTTTACACCACATAAGAGAAAACGATTGAACCATTTTGAACTGAGAGCGTTATAAAGGGTAGCCAATAAGCAATTACCCAAGTGGACAAAAACACATTGGATTCAATTGAAGTAACCTTGGTATTTATAATGCTATACAAGGCATGGCTATTCACTCTTCATTGTTGGTTGGTTATAACATCTAATGCCTAGATTCCTTTAAGCCAGTTACATACAACATGATTTTCCACCAGATCCAATGTTAATATGATGTCCTGCTGCGTCCTGCAGGGAAATAGTTGAGTGTGAAAAAGCTGTACATCTTGTAAATTGAAGATTTATGCAGACATAATGTGTTCTATCTCTATATCACAGACAAAGATTCAATCATTTGATATAAGTAATCTATGTGTTTTGTAATGTGATTATGCAACCGTAAGATTTCAAAAACCATGTAGTGTATTTAGTGGATAAAGCATGTGAACATTTCAAGCTCTTAGGTAAAGAAGTCTTTGGAAATGGCTTCCACAAAGTTAGGTGCCGACATGAGGATACCGATCGTGCAGAGGATGGTGAAGAGCGAGAAGGCCATGAGACAGAGCCGGTCGATCACTGACGCCGCAAACTTCCACTCGTTGCACACCAACTCATCCTCGTCATGGTCGCGGAAACGCTCGGCGATGTAGCGCACCTCATCCAGGATCTTGGCCAGATCGGGCTCCAGGCTCCCCGCCGAGGAGGTGGGCCGCGTGGGCAAGAGCACCTCGTCCTCCCCCCCACCACACACCAGACGGCCACACAGGACCCCGGAGTCGGGGGAGGTGGTGGCTGGAGCATAGTGCATGCTCTCCAGGCCGATGTACAGCATGTTGCCGTTGGTGGAGTGCGGGCGAGGCGCTGGCATTCAGGTCCATGCTGGTGAGGCTCCCACGGGGATGCTTGTTGTGGCAGGCCGGGCGTACACGGTCCTCACCGGGCCGCTTCATACGCAGGAACCAGGCGCACCAGTTGAGCAGGATCACCCGAGTCTTCACACAATCAGAGAGTAAAACCAGAATGAATGTACTGTTCACGGCAGCGTACTGACTGGAGATAGTAAGAGAGAGAATATGAAACTTTTACTCAAATCCTCCCTGCATGACTCCTTTGAACGAGGTGTCCTGCAGGGGCACGATGGCACAGCAGTGGTGACGATCACTATCATGGCTGCCTAATCCTCCCCTGCTTCTAATTGTCCAACTGTATTCCTCAGCCCTCCACTGTAATAGCCAATGTGGTGAGTGTTCTAGCACAAAATGGCTGCTGTCCATCACTCAGATTGGTGCTACACATTGTTAGTGAATGACTTCCCCCTTACCAGGCAAAGGGCTTTGAGACCTATTAGAAAGCACCTTACCCCTGAGAGGCTTTCTTTGGCAGAATCACAACAATGAGGAGTCTGGATATAGAAATAGTGAGTGACTAATAAGATTTCATTGTAATTTCACATAATGGGTTTGTGTAAAAATACACTCACCCACTTAGGCATCTTGCTTCCATCGGGATCGTGATGGTGGTATTGTAAGACCAGAACCGTAGCAATCACAGAGAGACCCACAATGACCATGGTGGTGGCAAAGTACTGAGCTACAATACAGAGAGAGACAGAGAGAGACACAGAGAGCAAGAGATGGTGGACAGAGGACTAGAGGATAAATGACAGAACAGCAGAGGTTCTCATTTGTCACTCAATGTATTTCAGGCTGAGAAATAGCCCCCCACACAATTGAGTGGTTTAATAATACAAAGATTAGGAACTTACACTATGCCACTTCCAAGCCTCCAATAGTTCTTCCTCTCCTGAAGATGGTGAAATTATACTGTTGGCCTTTTCAAAATGGCAGCCATTACATTTCAGTCATTTAGCAGACGCTCTTATCCAGAGCGACTTACAGTTAGTGAGTGCATACATTTTTCATACTGCCCCCCCCCCCGTAGGAAACGAACCCACAACCCTGGCGTTGCAAGCGCCATGCTCTACCAACTGAGCTACAGGGGACCCATTACAATTGTAATTTCCAATTTAAAAATAGACAACCTTACCGATTAAAGGTACTGAGTCAGAGGTTGCAGGCATGATCTCTGCAACCAGCAACATGAAGACGGTCAGTGAGAGCAGCACTGTTATCCCTAGAACGAAACATGAATGAGTTAGCACAAAGGAAGGGGTTAATGTAGTCTGTGTGATTAACAGTATGGTTATTTTGGAATGCGAAATAATCCTTAAAAAGGTATTTTAAACAGACATTACACATTTCAACAAACACCATTTTACACGTAGGCCTACCATTATTTTGCACATTTCTGAGTTGTTTTTTTAAAAAATGGCTTGCTATGAATACCAATCTATAATTTATTCAGGTGGAATCATCTGCTGTATTGTGTCACATTGCAGCATATTATCCCTGTGTACCCAAAGGGTTCAACTGGATTTCACCAAGATATTGCGTGTCATTGTATTCTGTTCTGTTCTATTCTAGTCTGCATTTCACTGTCCTCTGTTCTATTTTTATTCCATCCATGTAATCAAACAGTATTCCGTTTTATTATTATGCTAATTTACACAGTCTTCCGTTTCATACTTTTGTCAGAATCCAGTGCTGCTTCACTGGGTTTTAGCCTACAATGACAGAGGGATCTGAAATAGCAACATCTACTATTGTGGTTCATCCTCATACTGCCTTGAGGCTTACAGGGTTTGAGTGGAGATGTGGGAACAACATCAAACACCTGTGGGTAGAGATTTAACGCAATCCCCCCTGAAGCTTGCTAATGAGCTGGCTGGGTCTCTAAGCCACTGAATTCCAGGGATAGGACGGGGCTGAATATCTCTAAGTGATTAGGTGTCAATTCCTGGGTATCTCAAAGCACACTGGCACACCTTTCACTCGCTAGGAACTCCTCTTCTGTGTATTCCTGCCTGTAACCATAGCAACAGCTACTTCCCCTTATCTCTGAGGCCCTACTTGTCAGAGGTCCATGTCTCTCTCAGGAAATGTGAATGGTACACTGAGTACTTAAAATGTCAAACTTGTTTTCAGTATGATTTGCCAGCCAACTCAGTAAATATGGCGCTTGGTAGCTATTTCAATCTAAGACAAAAAGTAGCCATATATCCTGAGGAGGTCCTCTGTAGCTCAGTTGGTAGAGCATGGCGCTTGCAACGGCAGGATAGTGGGTTTGATTCCGGGACCACCCATACGTAAACAATTTATGTACGCATGACTAAGTCGCTTTGGATAAAAGCATCTGCTTAATGGCATATACTATTATAAGTTATAAATTAACACATTGCAAAAGGGAAATGTCGAAAATATTTATATCTAATCCCCTCAGAGTCTGAGCATGGCTGAACTAAGAAAATAAAACAAATATATTTAGACTAAAAATAAAGACAGACCGTAGAAATATAATTATTAACGGCGAGTTGAAGCACAACTCGCCTCACTGGAAATCAGCCAGGCATGTCCAAAATAAGACTTAAACTGAGCAGACAGCTCGCTGATTTAATTTCCGATAGATCGTAGAGCATCAGTGAGGCTTGACCAGTGACTCACTGTCAGGGGTTGTCGGTTGCGTCCCAAATGGCACCCTTTTACCCATAGGGCTCTGGTCAAAAGTAGTGCACTATAAAAGGGAATAGGGTTCCATTTGAGACACAGAATCATGTTGGCAGGTGTGTGCACTGCACACCCAAGGACAACAACAGTGTTGACCCTGCCTGAATATTCCTGTCTCTCTTTCCCCTGATCAATAGTCCCTGGCTCTTTTTAAGTCAGCCATGGCAATTTCCTCAGAAGGAACTGAAACTGAATACATCTTCCTATGTGCATTGATCACTTCTAAAAAGGCTGACAGATAATGGTGTTGGTTGGTTGATACAGTAAGTCTTGATTATATAGGCAGATGGGGTTTTGTGATGGTCACACTTTCAACTAAATTTGATTTATAAATCCTTCATGTTGCATAGTGTGTAAATACTGAACTAAAAATAAACATGGCAGTATTAAATTACAGACATTACAGCAAGAGGTTTTTTTCTTTGTTTGAAGTTTGACTGACTACATCAAACACATTTCCTGCTTCCCCATCACCCCTCTAGACACCCAAACAGCTGCCACACACACACAGCTCTTTTGGAGAAACACTGGGTTAATTAAGGAAACCATCTGCATTGCAGGCTCCTAATCTTTCCAATGAGACGTGTAGACATACATAAATCGCCCGGCATGCCTTGATGCCTTATACAGCTCCAAGTCAGCACTCAGCCAGGTTCTGAGAAATGGAAATAGGATTGTCAATATGATTCTCCTAGCACTGAATGATACAGCAGAGTCATCTGAAGACTGAAGCCTGACTTCTGAGAGGTGCATAAGAATTTGCTTTATCACCAACTGCTGGAGCTTTTCATGAATATTTCTTCCAGTGGCTGGTTTCCCCTCAGTGAGTATTGAGTAAATACTGAGTTATAAACTCAGAATAATAATAATTATAATAATACGTGCATTACCTTGTGAGGAGTATAGGGTCTCTTGCCTGGCATGTAGTTTGATGGCTGTATAAAATCCTAGCTTGAAATATATGCTTAATCGCCACACAAATCTCCCATTGACATCACTGGCTCTGATGCTCGTCGGATGTGGCAGGGCTTGAAAACTATTACAGACTACAAAGGGAAGCACAGCCGCGAGCTGCCCAGTGACACAAGCCTACCAGACGAGCTAAACCACTTCTATGCTCGCTTCGAGGCAAGCAACACTGAAGCATGCATGAGAGCACCAGCTGTTCCGGATGACTATGTGATCACGCTCTCCGTAGCCGATGTGAGTAAGACTTTTAAGCAGGTCAACATTCACAAGGCCGCAGAGGCCAGACGGATTACCAGGGACGTGTACTTCGAGCATGTGCTGACCAACTGGCAAGTGTCTTCACTGACATTTTCAACATGTCCCTGACTGAGTCTGTAATACCAACATGTTTCAAGCAGACCACCATAGTCCCCGTGCCCAAGGACTCTAAGATAACCTGCCTAAATGACTACCGACCCGTAGCACTGACGTCTGTAGCCATGAAGTGCTTTGAAAGGCTGGTCATGGCTCACATCAACAGCATTATCCCAGAAACCCTAGACCCACTCCAATTTGCATACCGCCCCAACAGATCCACAGATGATGCAATCTCTATTGCACTCCACACTGCCCTTTCCCACCTGGACAAGAGGAACACCTACGTGAGAATGCTATTCATTGACTACAGCTCAGCATTCAACACCATAGTGCCCTCTAAGCTCATCACTAAGCTAAGGATCCTGGGACTAAACACCTCCCTCTGCAACTGGATCCTGGACTTCCTGACGGGCCGCCCCCAGGTGGTAAGGGTAGGTAACAACACATCTGCCACACTGATCCTCAACACGGGGGCCCCTCAGGGGTGCGTGCTCAGTCCCCCTCCTGTACTCTCTGTTCACCCATGACTGCATGGCCAGGCACGACTCCAACACCATCATTAAGTTTGCCGACGACACAACAGTGGTAGGCCTGATCACCGACAACGATGAGACAGCCTATAGGGAGGAGGTCAGAGATCTGGCCGTGTGGTGCCAGGACAACAACCTCTCCCTCAACGTGACCAAGACAAAGGAGATGATTGTGGACTACAGGAAAGAAAAGAGGACTGAGCACGCCCCCATTCTCATCGACGGGGCTGTAGTGAAAAAGGTTGAGAGCTTCAAGTTTCTTGGTGTCCACATCACCAACAAACTATCATGGTCCAAACACACCAAGACAGTCGTGAAGAGGGCACGACAAAGCCTATTCCCCCTCAGGAGACTGAAAAGATTTGGCATGGGTCCTCAGATCCTCAAAAGATTATACAGCTGCACCATCGAGAGCATCCTGACTGGTTGCATCACCGCCTGGTATGGCAACTGCTTGGCCTCAGACCGCAAGGCACTACAGAGGGTAGTGCGTACGGCCCAGTACATCACTGGGGCAAAGCTTCCCTGCCATCCAGGACCTCTATACCAGGCGGTGTCAGAGGAAGGCCCTCAAAATTGTCAAAGACTCCAGCCACCCTAGTCATAGACTGTTCTCTCTGCTACCGCACGGCAAGCGGTACCGGAGTGCCAAGTCTAGGTCCAAAAGACTTCTCAACAGCTTCTACCCCCAAGCCATAAGACTCCTGAACAGCTAATCATGGCTACCCGGACTATTTGCACTGCCCCCACCCCATCCTTTTTACGCTGCTGCTACTCTGTTAATTATTTATGCATAGTCACTTTAACTCTACCCACATGTACATATTACCTCAACTAGCCGGTGCCCCCGCACATTGACTCTGCAACGGTACCCCCCTGTATATATAGCCTCCCTACTGTCACTTTATTTTACTTCTGCTCTTTTTTTTTTCTCAACACTTTTTTTTTGTTGTTGTTTTATTTTTACTTTTTTTGTTAAAAATAAATGCACTGTTGGTTAAGGGCTGTAAGTAAGCATTTCACTGTAATGTCTGCACCTGTTGTATTCGGCGCATGTGACCAATAAAATTTGATTTGATTTGATGGGTGATGTCTGTGAATATCATGATGTTTGTACTTTTCATGTTAGAATTTGTCATGAGAACCCCACACCCCTAGTGTTGATTTAATAACAGGTGTTGATTTAATAACCTATTTATGTTTAAATGTCCAATAATAGTCATCCATCCACCCACATACCCACCCATGCACGCACCCATCCACTCAACCACCCACCCACTCATCCACTCATCCACCCACCCACTCATCCACCCACCCACTCATCCACTCATCCACCCACCCACTCATCCACCCACCCACTCATCCACTCATCCACCCATCCATCCACGGAGCTGACCCAGTGATATCTTCTCCCCAGAGTCAGCAGGCAGCAGGAAGACGAGTAGGGCCAAGGTGGAGATGAGAACACAGGGGATGAGGAGGTTGAGGCCATAGTAGAGGGTACGTCTACGCATCACCACAGTAAAGGTTACGTCAGGGTAAGGCTCCTTACAGCAGTCGTAGAAGCGCTCGTTCCTGCGCCCGGGCACCTCTGTATCATACACCAGGAAGACAACAATATAGGAAGTCAATTACAGTTTGAGGACTCAATTTGGGTTGTACTGAAATTATTTGCAGTAATGGATGTCTTTATTTCAGGTAAATTCATGGTGTTTCACAATAAGGAAGCTTTAGTAGGTTAAGGGTGTTGGGAGTTTGACCCTGAATCAAATGGTATTGTTAGTTTTCATCAGTTCCCCATTACAGTAATAGTGCCTGCCATATCTCTTTATAAGCAGTCCAACATGCAAGAAAAACTATATTCAAAGTAGTAAAGCCTACCACTGGCTTCCAGCACTGGGATGTCATTTCATTAGAACCCCTCTCTTGTAAATACATTAGTCAATTTGCCAGGGATTCCGTAGAAGCAAATTTCACTAAAGATCTGTACTGCTGAGGAAAAGCCTTTTGAATAAATTCCCCTATTTCATTTGACTGTGATCAATCGTACATACAGGATCTAGCTTTTATAGTTTGACCATCTAGTTTGAAAGTTAAACTCAAATAAAAAAAAAAGAATAGTCTGGGTCATATTTGTGAGTTATCCCAAACTTCCAAGCTTGTTCAAAACAGTTCTTGCAATAACAATTTAAATGTTATATTGTAATTTAGACACTTTGATCCAAAACACATACTGTAAGAAGAATACCGGTATATGGCCCATACAGGACTCCAACCCACTACTCTGGGGTTGGCAGCATCGATCTTCCAAACAACCGTGCCATCAGAACCCAGGTTCTGTGGTGACAATATATTGTCCAATACTAGCCAGCCGCTATCTCTTACCCACTAGGTCCCACTCTCCGTTGGGGATGTAACCTGTGATATCTGCCTCCATCATCTGTAGGTCCAGAGACCAGCCTCCATAGGTCCAGGAGCCAAACTTCAGGTCACACCTCTGGAGATCAAAGGGGAACCAGCGCACATCGATGTAGCAGGTGCTCTTGAATATGCCTGTGTTGGAACATGAATGAGGAGAGAAAGAAAGGGTGATGGAGGTAAATGGGAGGGATGGAGGGGAGAGATAGAAACAGAGATAGAGATGGAGGTAAATGGGAGGGATAGAGGGAGGGATAGAGATGGAGGTAAATGGGAGGGATAGAGGGAGAGATAGAAACAGAGATAGAGATGGAGGTAAATGGGAGGGATAGAGGGAGGGATAGAGATGGAGGTAAATGGGAGGGATAGAGGAGAGATAGAGATGGAGGTAAATGGGAGGGATGGAGGGAGGGATAGAGATGGAGGTAATGGAGGGAGAGAGATGGAGGTAAATGGGAGGGATAGAGGGAGGATAGAGATGGAGGTAAATGGGAGGGATAGAGGGAGAGATAGAGATGGAGGTAAATGGGAGGGATGGAGGGAGAGAGAGAGAAAGGCATGGATAGAAATAGATAAACAAAGAAAGTTAGAGCTAGAGAGATGACTTTCAAAGGGTATAAAGATATGAAAGACAGAGTCCTATACACCACAACAACAGTAATGACAGTCCTATACACCACAACAACAGTAAAGACAGTCCTATACACCACAACAACAGTAATGACAGTCCTATACACCACAACAAACAGTAAAGACAGTCCTATACACCACAACAACAGTAATGACAGTCCTATACACCACAACAACAGTAAAGACAGAGTCCTATACACCACAACAAACAGTAAACACAGTCTATACATCACAACAACAGTAAACACAGTCCTATACACCACAACAAACAGTAAACACAGTCCTATACACCACAACAACAGTAAACACAGTCCTATACATCACAACAACAGTAAAGACAGAGGTTTGGACCTATCGCCGGGAGCAGTGGGCGTATGCTATCCTGCTTCCCGTGGGCCCGTGAAAGGTTCAACGTATTGTGTTAGGGGGTAGGAATGGGCAATTTCTCCATCCCCTTCTCTGGCCGTTGTATTTGGCAATTCAATGGTGACAAATTTATCAGTCCCTGGAGCTAAAACTTTGTGCTATTACATTTACATTTTAGTCATTTAGCAGACGTGCTTATCCAGAGCGACTTACAGTTAGTGAGTGCATACATTTTTATACTGGCCCCCCGTGGGAAAACGAACCCACAACCCTGGCGTTGCAAGCGCCATGCTCTACCAACTGAGCTACACGGGGCCATGCTATCCAGGAGCACGAGTACAGGACATCAATAAGCTACTGCCAAACATTAAAAACCTGCATCAGGAAATTGAGTCTATCATAGTTAAATGGGATTCAATTACATTATGAAGGGCAGCTCAGAACAGCTGAAGATGGATTTTAAAGAACTGATTGGGTCTCTCGTTGACACCAACAAACGCCCCATAATATCTGTCCCTGTGCTCTCTGTAAATCATGGCATTGAACGTTTCAGCAGACTTTTAGCCCTTCATAACTGGCAACGAGACAACTGCAGCTCTGTGGGTGTAACATTTATTGACAATTTTGATACCTTCTGGAAACAAAGCTTGTTTTATAAGGAGGATGGGATCCACCCAAATGATTTGGATGCCTGGATCCTTTCGCAGCATTATAAGGCTTCGTTGAGACAATTACTTATTAATGACTTATCAATGATCCAAGTCCAGCTCAGTTAATCCCTACCATTGTGTCGCTGAGTTGCCATAATGCTTCAGCAAATGTACATTATCCCAGGGGTATTGGAAGACAATGTAAGTAACCTAATGTATGTCCCTCTTACTGCCCTGAATGCCTCTGCTGATTCCACAGCTATTGTATGCAGTAATCATGTGCCTATGAACCAAAGTTATACTGTTAGCGCTGAGGTGGTGTGTCCTAGTAGGAAGTCCACTGTGTGCAGCTCACCCTGCACTAACCCAAACAACACGAGCATGTCTACTTCTACTAAGCTTCCCAGTAAATCAATGAAAACAATCAAGCATCCCAGAAAAGTGTTAAAATAGCCCACGTTAACATATGAAGCTTAAGAAACAAGGTTCATGAAATCAATAATTTGCTAGTAACAGATTACATTCATATTCTGACAATCTCTGAAACTCACTTAGATAATACCTTTGATGATACAGTGGTAGCAATACATGGTTATAACATCTACAGAAAATACAGAAATGCCAAAGGTGGAGGTGTTGCCGTTTATATTCAGAACCATTCCTGTAAAGAGGATCTCATGTTAATTACTGTTGAAGTAATATGGCTACAGGTTCACCTGCCTCACCTAAAGCCCATTCAGATGGGAAGCTGCTATAGACCACCAAGTGCTAACAGTCAGTATCTGGATAACATCCGTGAAATGCTTGATAATGTATGCGATATCAACAGAGAGGTATATTTTCTGGGTGATTTAAATATTGACTGGCTTTCATCAAGCTGCTCAGTCAAGAAAAATCTTCAAACTGTAACTAGTGCCTGCAATCTGGTTCTGTCACGTTCGTCTAAGGACGGGTCAGACCAAGGCGCAGCGTGATATACGATACATGTTTATTTACTGATAAACACCACGACAAAACAAGAAATGAAACGAAACGTGAAGTCCAAGGTAGCACACACATCATACCTTCCACGGAACAAGATCCCACCACTAGACAGTGCCAATAGGCTGCTTAAGTATGGTCCCCAATCAGAGACAACGAGCGACAGCTGCCTCTGATTGGGAACCACACCAGCCAACATAGAACTATACATACTAGAACACAACATAGAACATACACAACAAAGAATATACACACCCTGACTCAACATATAAAGTCCCCTGAGTCAGGGCGTGACAGGTTCAGGTTATCAGTCAACCTACCAGGGTAGTTAAAACAGCACAGGAATGATATCAACATGTATTGATCACATCTTTACTAATGCTGCAGAATTTTGCTTTAAAGCAGCATCCAAATCCATTGGATGTAGTGATCACAATACAGTAGCCACATCTAGAAAAACCAAAGTTCCAAAGGCTGGGCCTAATATAGTGTATAAGAGGTCATTCAATACGTTTTGTAGTGATTGGACCCGTCACCCTAGACCCACTCCAATTTGCTTACCGCCACAAGAGATCCACAGACAATGCAATCGCCATCACACTGCCCTATCCCATCTGGACAAAAGGAATACCTATGTAAGAATGCTGTTCATTGACTATAGCTCAGCATTCAACACCATAGTACCCTCCAAGCTCATCATTAAGCTCGAGGCCCTGGGTCTGAACCCCCGCCCTGTGCAACTGGGTCCTGGACTTCCTGACGGGCCGCCCCCAGGTGGTGAAGCTGGAAACAACATCTCCACTTCGCTGATCCTCAACACTGGGGCCCCACAAGGGTGCGTGCTCAGCCCCCTCCTGTACTCCCTGTTCACCCATGACTGCATGGCCAAACATGCCTCCCAACTCAATCATCAAGTTTGCAGAAGACAACAGTAATAGGCTTGATTACCAACAATGACGAGACCATCCACAGGGAGGAGGTGAGGGCTCTGGGTGTGGGGTGCCAGGAAAATAACCTCTCACTCAACATTAACAAAACAAAGGAGATGATCGTGGACTTCAGGAAACAGCAGAGGGTGCACCCCCTATCCTCATCGACGGGACCGCAGTGGAGAAGGTGGAAAGCTTCAAGTTCCTTGGCGTACACATCACTGACAAACTGAAATGAAAGTGGTCCACCCACGCAGACAGTGTGGTGAAGAAGGCGCAACAGAGCCTCTTCAACCTCAGGAGGCTGAAGAAATTTGGCTTAGCACCTAAAACCCTCACAACCTTTTACAGATGCACAATTGAGAGCATCCTGTCGGGCTGTATCTCCGCCTGGTACGGCAACTGCACCGCCAGCAACCACAGGGCTCTCCAGAGGGTGGTGCGGTCTGCCGAACGCATTACCGGGGGCAAACTACCCGCCCTCCAAGACACATACAACACCCGATGTCACAGGAAGGCCAAAAAGATCATCAAGGACATCAACCACCCGAGCCACTGCCTGTTCACCCTGCTATCATCCAGAAGGTGAGGTCAGTACAGGTGCATCAAAGCTGGGACCGAGAGAATGAAAAACAGCTTCTATCTCAAGGCCATCAGACTGTTAAATAGCCATCACTAGCACATTAGAGGCTGCACTTTAATAATGTTTACATATCTTGCACTACTCATCTCATATGTATATACTGCATTCTATTCAACTGTATCTTAGTCAATGCCGCTCTGTCATTACTTGTCCATATATGTATATATTCTTAAATCCCATTCCTTACTAGTTTTGTGTGTATTAGGTATATGTTGTGGAATTGTTAGATACTACTTGTTAGATATTACTGCACTGTCGGAGCTAGAAGCACAAGCATTTCGCTACACCCGCTATAACATCTGCTAAACACGTGTATGTGACAAATAAAATTTGATTTGATTTGATTCCATATGTTGTTGATGTAAATAATATTTGTTGGTCTGTGGTGTGTAATGAGGAGCAACCAGACGCTGCACTTGAGAAATTTATGAAAATGCTTATTCCAGTTACTAATAAGCATGCACCCATTAAGAAAATGACTGTACAAACTGTTAAATCCCCGTGAATTGATGAGGAATTGAACAATTGTATGGTTGAGATGGATGAGGCAAAAGGAATGGTAAATAAGTCTGGCTGCACAACCGATTGGCAAACATACTGCTAATTGAGAAATCATGTGACTAAACTGAATCAAAATATGAAGAAACTATACTATGAAACAAAGATAAATGATATAAAGAATGATAGTAAAGAGCTTTGAAGCACCTTAAATGAAATTTTGGACAAAAAGGCAAACTCAGCTCCATCATTCATTGAATCAGATGGCTCATTCATCACAAAATCCACTGATATTGCCAATTACTTTAATGATATTTTCATTGGCAAGATTAGAAAACTTAGGCAGGACATGACAGTAACAAACGCTGACACTACACATCCAAGTATAACTGATCAAATTATGAAAGACAAGCATTGCAATTTTGAATTCCGTAAAGTGAGTGTGGAAGAAGTGAAAAAATGGTACCGCTTGCCGTGCGGTAGCAGAGAGAACAGTCTATGACTTGGGTGACTGGAGTCTTTGACCATTTTTGGGGAGTTGTCTTTGACAACTCTTAAAGGGGAGTGCTACTAATCTCAGCTTGTTACCTGTATAAAAGACACCTGTCCACAGAAGCAATCAATCAGATTCCAAACTCTCCACCATGGTCAAGACCAAAGAGCTCTCCAAGGATGTCAGGGACAAGATTGTAGACCTACACAAGGCTGGAATGGGCTACAAGACCATCGCCAAGCAGCTTGGTGAGAAGGTGACAACAGTTGGTGCGATTATTCGCAAATGGAAGAAACACAAAATAACTGTCAATCTCCCTCGGTCTGGGGGCCCCCATGCAAGATCTCACCTCGTGGAGTTGCAATGATCATGAGAACGGTGAGTAATCAGCCCAGAACTACACGGGAGGATCTTGTCAATCATCTCAAGGCAGCTGGGACCATAGTCACCAAGAAAACAATTGGTAACACACTACGCCGTGAAGGACTGAAATCCTGCAGCGCCCGCAAGGTCCCCTGCTCAAGAAAGCACATATACAGGGCCGTCTGAAGTTTGCCAATGAACATCTGAATGATTCAGAGGAGATCTGGGTGAAAGTGTTGTGGTCAGATGAGACCAAAATCGAGCTCTTTGGCATCAACTCAACTCGCTGTGTTTGGAGGAGGAGGAATGCTGCCAATGACCCCAAGAACACCATCCCCACCGTCAAACATGGAGGTGGAAACATTATGTTTTGGGGTGTTTTTCTGCTAAGGGGAAAGGACAACTTCACCGCATCAAAGGGATGATGGACGGGGCCATGTACCGTCAAATCTTGGGTGAGAACCTCCTTCCCTCAGCCAGGGCATTGAAAATGGGTCTGGATGGGTATTCCAGCATGACAATGACCCAAAACACACGGCCAAGGCAACAAAGGAGTGGCTCAAGAAGAAGTACACTTAAGGTCCTGGAGTGGCCTAGCCAGTCTCCAGACCTTAATCCCATAGAAAATCTGTGGAGGGAGATGAAGGTTCGAGTTGCCAAACGTCAGCCTCGAAACCCAATGACTTGGAGAAGATCTGCAAAGAGGAGTGGGACAAAATCCCTCCTGAGATGTGTGCAAACCTGGTGGCCAACTACAAGAAACATCTGACCACTGTGATTGCCAACAAAGGTTTTGCCACCAAGTACTAAGTCATGTTTTGCAGAGGGGTCAAATACTTATTTCCCTCATTTAAATGCAAATCAATTTATAACATTTTGACATGCGTTTTTCTGGATTTTTTTGTTGTTATTCTGTCTCTCACTGTTCAAATAAACCTACCATTAAAATTACAGACTGATCATGTCTTTGTCAGTGGGCAAACGTACAAAATCAGCATGGGATCAAATACTTTTTTTCCCTCACTGTATATAGGTCCTGGATGGCAGGAAGCTTGGCCCCAGTGATGTACTGGGTTGTACGCACTACCCAATACCGAGCAGTTGCCATACCAGGCAGTGATGCTGTAGAACATTTTGAGGATCTGGGGACCCATGCCAAATCTTTTAGTCTCCTGAGGAGGAAAAGGCATTGTCGTGCCCTCTTCAAAACTTTCTTGGTGTGTTTGGACCATGATAGTTTATTGATGATGTGGACACCAAGGAACTCTCACTCGTCCACTACATCCCTGTCGATGTGAATGGGGGGCGTGTTCTGCCCCCTCCTTTTCAGAGTCCACAATCATCTCCTTTGTCTTGCTCACGTTGAGGGAGAGGTTGGTTGTCCTGGCCCCACACTGTCAGGTCTCCTGACCTCCCTCCCTGTAGGCTGTCTCATCGTTGTCGGTGATCAGGTCTACCACCGTTGTGTCGTCAGCAAACTTAATGATGGTGTTGGAGTCGTGCTTGGCCACGCAGTCGTGGGTGAACAGGGAGTACAGGAGGGGGACTAAGCACGCACCCCTGAGGGGCCCCCGTGTTGAGGATCAGTGTGGAAGATGTGTTGTTGCCTACCCTTACCACCTAGGGGGTGGCCCGTCAGAAAGTCCAGGATCCAGTTGCAGAGGGAGGTGTTTAGTTCCAGGGTCCTTAGCTTAGTGATGAGCTTTGAGGGCACTATGGTGTTGAACGCTGAGCTGTAGTCAATGAACAGCATTCTCACATAGGTGTTCCTTTTGTCCAGGTGGGAAAGGGAAGTGTGGCGTGCAATTGAGATTGCGTCATCTGTGGATCTGTTGGGGTGGTATGTGAATTGGAATGGGTCTAGGGTTTCCGGGATGATGGTGTTGGATGTGAGCCATGACCAGCCTTTCAAGCACTTCATGGCTACCGACGTGAGTGCTATGGGTCGGTAGTCATTTAGGCAGGTTACCTTCGCTTTCTTGGGCACAGGGACTATGGTGGTCTGCTTGAAACATGTAGGTATTACAGACTCTTACAGAGAGCTTAAAAATGTCAGTGAAGACAGTTGGTCCGAGCATGCTCTGAGTACACGTCCCTGGTAATCCGTCTGGCCCCGTGGCCTTGTGAATGTTGACCTGTTTAAAGGTCTTGCTCACATCGGCTACGGAGAGCGTGATCACACAGTCTTCCGGAACAGCTGGTGCTCTCATGCATGCTTCAGTGTTGCTTGCCTCAAGCGAGCATAAAAGGCATTCAGCCCGTCTGGTAGGCTCGCGTCACTGGGCAGCTCGCGACTGGGTTTCCCTTTGTAGTCCGTAATAGTTTACAAACCCTGCCACATCCGACTAGCGTCAGAGCCGCTCTCCTATACACCAGAACAACAGTAAAGACAGTCCTATACACCAGAACAACAGAAAAGCCAGTCCTATACATCAGAACAACAGAAAAGCCAGTCCTATACACCACAACAACAGTAAAGTCAGTCCTATACACCACAAAAACAGTAAAGACAGCCCTATTGTCACGTTCGTTCATGAACGGGACGGACCAAGGCACAGCGTGATATGCATACATGTTTATTAAATATCAAACACAACGACAAAATAACAAACAAAACGTCCAAGGCAGCACAACACAACATACCATACCTTAACACGGAACAAGATCCCACAACCCACTAGTGCCAATAGGCTACCTAAGTATGGTCCCCAATCAGAGACAACGAGCGACAGCTGCCTCTGATTGGGAACCATCCCAGCCAACATAGATCTAGACGATCTAGATCTAAACCTAGAAAATACAACATAGAACATACCACACAGAAAATACACACCCTGACTCCAACAAATACGAGTCCCCAGAGTCAGGCGTGACACCTATTCACCACAACAACAGTAAAGACAGAGTCCTATACACCACAACAACAGTAAAGACAGAGTCCTATACACCACAACAACAGTAAAGACAGAGTCCTATACACCACAACAACAGTAAAGACAGAGTCCTATACACCACAACAACAGTAAAGACAGAGTCCTATACACCACAACAACAGTAAAGACAGAGTCCTATACACCACAACAACAGTAAAGACAGAGTCCTATACCCACAACAACAGTAAAGACAGAGTCCTATAACACCACAACAACAGTAAAGTGTCATGAACCCTGCATCCTGAGTCGGTTCCTGCCTGTGTTGCCATTTTTCTGCCGGAATCTCCAGTTTCCTGAGGGTTCGTGAACGCTCCCGGCCTGGTTTCCGGGCGACGTTGCTAGGCGGGAGATCTCCCCGATTAACCGCACCTGCATCTCATCAGCGGTCTGCACACCTGGTCCTGATCATCACCCTTCTTAAGCCCTGACCTGACATCCATTCCCTGCCGGATCGTTAGCCATGAACAGTATGTTTGTCAGTGTATCAGCCTTGAGTTTCTAGCGTTAGTTTTGTTGTTTTGCACCTTGTTGGCTTGCCGTTACTTACCTCCGTTTTGTTTCTATCTGCAGTCAATCTCCCGAACCTTCACCCAACCCCTGCCTGGTTGTCGGGCGGCTGCCGAGCCATTCTTGGATCTACCACTGCACCTCCACCAACTCACCTCCGCCGTCCGCTCTGTACCCTGGATTATTCTACATCGTTTTTTGAATCTGTTAAATAAATACTCACCTTCGTTTCAACTCACCTTGTCCTGGTCTGCTTCTGGGTTCTGGCTTTGTAAACCGTGACAGAACGATCCGGCCAGAAATGAAACCCAGCGGACCTGGACTCTGTTCGCCATGCCATTAACCATCAGGAGAAGATGTTGGGACAACATAGCACGAGCGCTACAGGAGATAGCTTTGTCCGTTCGGGAACTTTTCTACCAGTCTGACGAAGATCCAGGCTCAGCTCAGTTTGCCGGGTGGAGAATCCACGACCGGTTTCACCCATCTCGCCTGCCGCTTCTGGAGCTGGCTGCCCTTGTGAGCCCAAGGTTCCACGCCTGATAAATATGAGGGGGAGTTGGGAAGATGCCGTTCTTTCCTTATGCAGTGTGGATTAGTGTTCGATCTACAGCCCCACTCTTATGCCACAGACAAGGCTAGGATAGCCTTTGTCATTGGGTTGCTGCGTGGTCGAGCTCTGGAGTGGGCTTCAGCCGTTTGGGAACAACAGGACACCTGCATGGCCTCATACCAGGAGTTCACGGCCGAGATGAGGAAGCTATTTGACCATCCCGTCCGAGGTATGGACGCAGCTAGGCGCCTGTTTTCGCCGCCAAGGAACTCGAGCGTTGCCGACTTCGTGATCGAGTTCAGGACTTTGGCTGTGGAGAGTGGGTGGAATGAGGAGTCTCTGCAAGCGGCCTTTACCAGGGTCTGTCGGAGCAGCTCAAGGATGAGTTGATCTCCTATCCGAGCCTAGTGACCTGGACAGCTTGGTAGCCTTGTCTATTCGGGTGGATAACCGAGATTCGAGAGAGAAGGAGGGAGAAGCAATGGGGGCCCGCCCACTTGTTCCCGGGCGGTCATCAAACTGCTCGGCTCGCTAAAGTTGGGAGGACTTTTTAGCGAGCCAGTTTCAACCTCTCAATACCTCTGTCAGACCTCGTTTCCCGGCTACCTCATGAACAGGAATCAGAGTCCAGCGATCAACGCTTTCGCGCGATTCAGGTGCCGGCGGAAGCTTTATTGATGCCGGAGCGGTGGAACAGCTGGGGCTTTCCAAGAGCGACTACCGGAAGCCATTGAAGCTACCACTCTGAACGGCAGTAGTCTGGCACGTATCACAAGGAGGACTGAACCGTTAAGATGCTGTTGTCAGGGAATCATTCTGAGGTGATCTCATTCTTCATTCTGCCTTCTTCCCATGTTCCTTGGTTTGGATACCCCGGCTGAAAGAACACAATCCCACGCCCGATGGGGACTGGCAAGGTAACTAGTTGGAGCCTTGAGTGTCATGCTAACTGCCTCAAGACTGCCTGTTCCCATTCTGTTCCCAGTCAGGTGATTGAGGCTAGACCCCCAGATTTGTCCCTGGTTCCCGAGACATATCACGATTTGGGGGAAGTGTTCAGTAAGCAGAGGGCTCTGTCACTCCCTCCCCACCGACATATGACGTGCCATAAACCTGTTCCCGGAGCTGTCTATCCCAAGGGACGGTTATACAGCATCTCCCGACCTGAACGTGGAGGCTTTGGAGACCTACATCAAGGAGTCCCTAGCGGCTGGTCTCATTCGTCCCCTCATCATCACCCCTGGGGGCAGGATTCTTCTTTGTGGGTAAGAAGGATGGGCTCTCTTCGACCGTGGTATTGATTATCGGGGGTTGAATGATATCACGGTCAAGAACAAGCATCCCCTGCCCTTGATGAGCTCTGCCTTCGACTCCTTACAGGGTGCTACTGTGTTCACTAAGCTAGACCCACGCAATGCGTATCACCTGGTCCGGATCAGAGAGGGGGGACGAGTGGTTGACGGGTTTCAACACACCGATGGGTCACTTGAGTATCAGGTGATGCCGCTTTGGACTGACCAATGCTCCAGCAGTGTTCCAGAGTATGGTGAATGACGTCCCTGAGAGATATGATCGGTCTTTTGTGTTTGTTTACCTGGATGACATTCTTATCTTCTCGAAGGAACCTTCCAGCCACGCCCAGCATGTCAGGCAGGTTCTGAGCGATTGTTGGAGAATCGCCTGTCGGAAGGCCGAGAAGTGCGAATTTCACGCCCACACTACATCCTTTTTCGGGTACATCATCTCCAGGGGAGAGATCAGGATGGACCAGGAGAAGGTTAGGGCGGTTCTGGAATGGGCCCAGCCCGTACGAGATTGCAGCTCCAGAGGTTTCTGGGGTTTGCGAATTCTACGCAAATTCATCGGGATTACAGCCGTGTGGCCGCTCCTTAACTGCCCTGACTTCCAGTACCAGGACCTCAGTTGGAACCCTGAGGCGGACCGAGCGTTCCTGGATTTGAAGAGGCGATTCACCAACGCACCGATTCTCTCTCAACCCGACACGGCCCGTCAGTTCGTCGTGGAAGTGGATGCGTCTGATGTGGGGTTGGCGCCATCCTGTCCCAGCGATGCTCCACTGACGGAAACTCCATCCCTCGCCTACTACTCCGTCGTCTTTCGTCTGCTGGAGAGGAACTACGATGTGGGTAACCGGGGCTTCTCGCGGTGAAGCTTGCCTTGGAGGAGCGGGGCGCCACTGGTTGAGGGGGCGGAGCAACCGTTTATTGTCTGGACCGACCACAAGAATCTTGCTTACGTGGCAATCGGCTAGACGCCTCAACTCCCATCAGGCCAGGTGGGCTTTGTTTTTCGGACGCTTTAATTTTTCCCTGACGTTCCGACCTGGGTCTAAGAACGGCAAGGCGACGCCTTGTCCCGGATGTTCTCCAAGACGGAGGAGAGTGGGGCCAAGACCGAGATGATTCTTCCCCGGAACTGTGTCGTGGGAGCAGTTATGTGGAGGATTGAGGAGGAGGTTATGGCGGCCCTTCGACGCAGCCCGGTCCCGTAACGGTCCACCCGGTCGTTTGTTTGTGCGCTGAGTCGGTTCGTTCTGCTGTCCTCCAATGGTCCCACGCCAGCAAGATGGCTTGCCACGCCTGGCGTGGCCCGGACGATGGCGTTACTTCACAGGCGATTTTGGTGGCCGGCCATGGGAGAAGATACTCGGAGGTTTGTTGCTGCCTGTCCAGTGTGTGCGCAGAATAAGAGTGCCAACCGGCCCAGCTCTGGACTACTTCACCCCTCCCTATTCCCCGGCGACCATGGTCGCATCTGGCCCTGGACTTTTCACTGGGTTGCCCTCTTCTGAGGGGAACACGGTCATTCTGACTATCGTGGACAGATTCAGCAAGTTCGCCCACTTTGTGCCCATTTCAAGCTTCCTCGGCCTCTGAGACGTCCGAGATCCTGGTTAGGGAGGTTTTCAGGGTCCACGGGTTGCCCAGTGACATAGTTTCCGACCGTGGCCCCTCAGTTTACCTCTGCTGTCTGGAAGTCTTTCTGTTTGGCCATTGGAGCTACAGTCAGTCTCACATCTGGTTTTCACCCCCAATCTAATGGTCAGGTGGAGAGAGCCAACCAGAAGATGGAATCCACGCTACGCTGCCTTGTCTCCTCCAACCCCACCTCCTGGGTCTCTCAGTTGACCTTGGGTTGAGTATGCCCACAATACTCTCCCTACATCTGCCACTGGGATGTCTCCCTTCCAGTGCCTGCATGGCTACCAACCCTCCCTTGTTTCCTTCTCAGGAGAAGGATCTCTCAGTGCCCTCTGTTCAGGCCCATTCGGCGCTGCCACCGGACCTGGCATCGGGCCAGAAAGGCCCCTCCTTAGAGTTTCTGACCGGTATCAGCTCCAGGCGAATCGTCGCCGGATTCCCGCCCCCCACCTATACCATCGGAGATAGGGTCTGGTTGGCCACACGGGATCTTCCTCTGCGGACTGAGTCTAAGAAACTGTCACCGATGTTCATTGGTCCGTTTGTGGTGAGAGAAGGTGATCAATCCTGTGGCGGTTCGACCCAAGTTACCTAGAACGCTCAGAGTCCATCCCACCTTTCGTGTCTCCTGCCTCAAGCCTGTTCTCCCTCAGTCCTCTGTTACCCCTCCGCCTCCTCCTCCTCCCCCTCGGATGATCAGAGGTGGTCCTGCCTACACGGTGCGCCGCATTATGGATTCCAGACGGCGGGGCCGGGGTTGCCAGTATCTCGTGGACTGGGAGGGGTATGGTCCTGAAGAGAGGAGTTGGATCCTCGGCGCCAGATCCTGGATGCTGACCTCCTTCGTGACTTCTACCGCCTCCATCCTGGCGCTCCGGGTAGTCCGCCCGGTGGCGTCGGGCCGGAGGGGGGTACTGTCATGAACCCTGCATCCTGAGTCGGTTCCTGCCTGTGTTGCCATTTTTCTGCTCGGAATCTCCAGTTTCCTGAGGGTTCGGGAACGCTCCCGGCCTGGTTTCCGGGCGACCGTTGCTAGGCGGGAGATCTCCCGATTAACCGCACCTGCATCTCATCAGCGGTCTGCACACCTGGTCCTGATCATCACCCTTCTTAAGCCCTGACCTGACATCCATTCCCTGCCGGATCGTTAGCCATGAACAGTATGTTTGTCAGTGTATCAGCCTTGGAGTTTCTAGCGTTAGTTTTGTTGTTTTGCACCTTGTTGGCTTGCCGTGTACTTACCTCCGTTTTGTTTCTATCTGCAGTCAATCTCCCGGGAACCTTCACCCAACCCCTGCCTGGTTGTCGGCGGCTGCCCGAGCCATTCTTGGATCTACCACTGCACCAACTCACCTCCGCCGTCCGCTCTGTACCCTGGATTATTCTACATCGTTTTTTGAATCTGTTAAATAAATACTCACCTTCGTTTCAACTCACCTTGTCCTGGTCTGCTTCTGGGTTCTGGCTTAGTAAACCGTGACATAAAGACAGAGTCCTATACACCACAACAACAGTAAAGACAGTCCTATACACCACAACAACAGTAAAGACAGTCCTATACACCACAACAACAGTAAAGACAGAGTCCTATACACCACAACAACAGTAAAGACAGTCCTATACACCACAACAACAGTAAAGACAGAGTCCTATACACCACAACAACAGTAAAGACAGTCCTATACACACAACAACAGTAAAGACAGAGTCATATACACCACAACAACAGTAAAATCAAATCAAAGAAATAGTAATGAGTGCCCAGTAATCTATCATGAGAAAGAAACCATCTTCAACTATGTTAAAGGCATGAAACCATCTTCAGCTATATTAAAGGCATGAAACCATCTTCAGCTATATTAAAGGCATGAAACCATCTTCAGCTATATTAAAGGCATGAAACCATCTTCAGCTATATTAAAGGCATGAAACCATCTTCAGCTATATTAAAGGCATGAAACCATCTTCAGCTATATTAAAGGCATGAAACCATCTTCAGCTATATTAAAGGCATGAAACCATCTGAAGACTGTGAGAGGATGGGGATGAGAAAACAACTCTGGCAGGAGACAAAAGGCCATAAAAGAGAAGGCAGAGGAAAATGAATGCCCATTTACATGCAATGGAGACCGCCAGCGAAGACAGACGGCTGGAAATTCAATTTGGTTCTGAACACTGATCTTCTCTACATCAAGTTTCCTCCTGCCTGTTCACTCATACTGCTCAACTATTGTGGTCTTACCCGATGGCTTTGTTGTGCAGTAAAGCATTGATAGAGGTTTGTGCTATAATGGTTTGTCTGATTGAACAAGAGTTCATTTTGAGAAGTTAGGGAGCAATTTATCCACGACGCCACTATCAATTCAGAGGAAGTCTAGTAATGGGCTATTTAGCCATTTTGATTTGGATGCTGAGGTACGGAGGCCCAGTGTTGTATTATAGTAAGGGAAAAGTAAGAGGGGAGTTTAGGAAGGAACACAGAACAGTAATCACCCACACTGACAGGTTGAGGACGTACTCACATGGTAAACGCACGTGTCTCTCTGTGTGTGTGTGTGTGTCTGAGGAGCAGAGTTGATTAGACAGTGTCATGGATCTTTTTGACGCTGTGTGTCTTGACAGTTCTGGTTCAGTAAGGGCTTGCTCAGACAGCACCAACACTATGGTATATTAAGGGCTTGCTCAGACAGCACCTACACTATGGTATATTAAGGGCTTGCTCAGACAGCACCAACACTATGATATAATAAGGGCTTGCTCAGACAGCACCAACACTACGGTATATTAAGGGCTTGCTCCGACAGCACCAACACTGCGGTATATTAAGGGCTTGCTCAGACAGCACCAACACTGCGGTATATTAAGGGCTTGCTCAGACAGCACCAACACTATGGTATATAAAGGGCTTGCTCAGACAGCACCAACACTGCGGTATATTAAGGGCTTGCTCAGACAGCACCAACACTGCGGTATATTAAGGGCTTGCTCAGACAGCACCAACACTGCGGTATATTAAGGGCTTTCTCAGACAGCACCAACACTGTGGTATATTAAGGTCTTGCTCAGACAGCACCAACACTGCGGTATATTAAGGGCTTTCAGACAGCACCAACACTGCGGTATATTAAGGGCTTGCTCAGACAGCACCAACACTGTGGTATATTAAGGGCTTGCTCAGACAGCACCAACACTGCGGTATATTAAGGGCTTTCTCAGACAGCACCAACACTGCGGTATATTAAGGGCTTGCTCAGACAGCACCAACACTATGGTATATTAAGGGCTTTCTCAGACAGCACCAACACTGCGGTATATTAAGGGCTTTCTCAGACAGCACCAACACTACGGTATATTAAGGGCTTGCTCAGACAGCACCAACACTGTGGTATATTAAGGGCTTGCTCAGACAGCACCAACACTGCGTTATATTAAGGGCTTTCTCAGACAGCACCAACACTATGGTATATAAAGGGCTTGCTCAGACAGCACCAACACTATGGTATATTAAGGGCTTTCTCAGACAGCACCAACACTATGGTATATTAAGGGCTTTCTCAGACAGCACCAATACTACGGTATATTAAGGGGATTGCTCAGACATCACTTACACTACAGTATCTTCCTACTTTCTAGCCCTCTGACAACAGCAGAGTGAACCAATCTCAATCCCACGCATGTTATTCAATAGAATGAACAGAGCCAATCTTATGAACCAAGCTGCACTGATGTTGAATTAAAATGTAGAATGCATTTTAAACACTTCACAAATGAACATCAACATTTTTTTTTCACCTTTATTTAACCAGGTAAACCAGTTGAGAACAAGTTCTCATTTACAACTGCGACCTGGCCAAGATAAAAGCAAAGCAGTGCGATAAAAACAACAACACAGAGTTACATATGGGGTAAAACAAAACAAAGTCAAAAATACAACAGAAATACATATATATACAGTGTGTGCAAATTTAGCAAGCTATGGAGGTAAGGCAATAAAATAGGCTATAGTGCAAAATAATTACAATTATTATTAACACTGGAATGATAGATGTGCAAGAGATGATGTGCAAATAGAGATACTGGGGTACAAATGAGCAAAATAAATAACAATATAGGGATGAGGTAGTTGGGCGGGCTAATTTCAGATGGGCTGTGTACAGGTGCAGTGGATACGTGGGCTGTGTAAGGGCTGTGTACAGGTGCAATGCATTGGATACGATAATACAATGAATAAAACAAGCTTTCTCTACGTTTGTTAAGTAATAAGACAATGGCAGTGTTGAAGATTGTAGAGAATGGAAAAAAATCAACTCCACACCCAACCACAGTGAAGAAGGTATTTTAAAGGCCCAGTGCAGTCAAAAACGTGATTTTCCTGTGTTTTATATATATTTCCCACACTATGAGGTCAGAATAATACTGTGAAAATTATGATAATGCCCAGAGCTGTTTTCAGAAGAGCTGTTTGAAAATACATTTCAGCCTGTTTCGGTGGGATGGAGTTAATTTACCGCCTGGTGATGTAAATTAGTTAACAGACTAATAAGAAAGTTCCAAACTTCTGCCAATAACAGCTAGTTTTCAGTTGTCCCCTCCCTACTCAGACCACTCCCAGATAGTCCTAGCTTGAGAAATATTTGCTAAGAAGCCATTTCTGTTTATTTTTGACCATTTTAATTGAAAACAACCACAGTAAGGTACTTCATTGTTACCCAGAAATGATTTGATGTTGAGATAAAAACGGCTGCATTGGACCTTTAACACTGTGTTTTCACACCCACAGAATGTAGAATGTGGCAATTCTATATGAGAAGATTCTACCACCTTCTGTTCTCTTTGATATCTTCTGGGACTGTGTCTGTGTCCTGAATGGTACCCTATTCCCTACATGTGATGTAGGCTTAGTCAAAAGTAGTGCATGTGGACTTAATAGGTAATAGGGTGCTGTTTGGGACTAAGCCATGATGAGACCTGCACCCTGAGTGACTGAAGGGAAGTTACAGGAGGATTGTCGGGTCTCTTGGGTATGGGTGGGAGAAAAAACGATGTACAAATTAGAAAAGTAAAAAATACGTTGATTTGATCTGCAGTGAAGTGGGGCTAAAACTGGAGTGGTTTTGTGTTGGTTGGAATGAAATAACTTCTTCTTCTTCTTCTTCTTACTATTATTACTCTGCACCAATTTCAGGCTCCCAGAAGTGTAGAAATAGACAGATAATAACAGTGCAACATTGAAGTAGTCTATTTTGTGATAACACAAAGACATGTATTTCCAAGCAATATTTCTCAAGTGACAGGAATGGTGCTAAATCTGCTTTGTATGGATATCAAATGTCCGAACAATATTACATTGGGGTTTATATTAAAACAAGGTTAACTGGGTTCATTTCACTTACAGTATAAGTACTGTATAAAAAAAATCCCCCCTCAACCAAAAATGAATTGCATTCCTTTCTCACGCTGGGTTTAAATGTTGAGAATGGGTCATTGTCATAACCTCAAGGACACATCATAAAGCTGCAATCAGCAGTTGAAACAATAACAAAGCGCCCTCCCGCCCGTTTCGCTAAAAAGCTGAGGGATGGGCCTGAGAAATGTAACCACTCTAATTCATATACAGAGCTATGGATGCAAGGTCTGACCATCCATTATATCAAAATAGTAGTTTAAACCATGTCGTGAGGCTACACAGTGTTTGTTTACAAGCGTTGGAGTAAAACAAACATATATTTTGGTTTTCGATGAAGTACGATAGTTAAACTAAGCTCATTGGGCATTTATAAGATATATTCCCTAAAGAATCAATGGGTTCATATAATTAATTTATCCAACAATTATACGCTCAAAAATGGATGTAGCTACTGCAGATTGCCCCTTTAAAAGAACAGACGGTCAATTGAACATAACGTAGAGCTTTCAGGAATCATCTGATATCAAAGATGAAATTGGATTATGTTTCCGGACGTTGGACGAAACAATACATACAGTGCTTTGAAAGCTTAAACATCCTTCCTACCACAATATTGATCCAATGACTGACTGGGCCTTTGGCTTGTGTAGTGGAGGTCAGATAGTCCTAGCAAGACTAGCCTCACGTTGTGGCGTCATCTTCCCGAAACTTGAAATGACCTCAAGGTAACTAAAAAGGAGTAGAGTGAATCCAAAAATCCTTCCTTACCCCAGGACACTTCAACGGGTCAATGTATTTTGTTCAAGCTGGGCTGAAGCGCGTTTGGGTACACTTTCTTTCCAGGAGTAGAGTGAAGTTAATGGTTAAGGCTATGATTGGGGGAGGGGAAGCTGGTCCTAGATCTGTACCTAGGGGGAAACTTTACCCCGGAGCCAACGGAAAAGGTCAAAATCATAGAAGGTGAGCTTTTATGGCTCAGTGGAACTGACTTGGGAATACAGAGTTATTGTTGGAGGTATTGAATATGGATATCCAGGGATGATACTTGAGCTAGACTTACCTGGAGGCAAGTAGGAGCAGGACCCAGAGGAGTTGACCAACACATTGGTATGGAAGGTAGCATCAAACCTCTCATCAGCACTATGGCAGAACATGGCTGTGTTCAGTTAGTGGGCACTTAGTGCAGTCGTTCCCAAACCCGCTCCTTGGGGATGCCCAGCCATCCCAAATATGAGTTACATTCCAACACTACAGTAGCACAGCTGATTCAACTAATGATTGCCTTGCTGATTGACTAGTTGAATTAGGTGTGCTGATTGGCTGACTGGTTGAATTAGGTGTGCTGATTGGTTGACTAGTTGAATTAGGTGTGCTGATTGGTTGACTTGTTTAATTAGGTGTGCTGATTGGTTGACTAGTTTAATTAGGTGTGCTGATTGGTTTACTAGTGGAATTAGGTGTGCTTGCACTGGAGCGGTTGGCAGGCCCTTAAAAGAGGGTTGGGAACCACTACATTAATGTGTGCAGACAGGCCCACAAGAGGGTTGGGAACCACTACATTAATGTGTGCAGACAGGCCCTTACAAGAGGGTTGGGAACCAATGCATTAATGTGCAGACAGCAACACGACAGTCTTTTATTGGTGTGGTAGTATGACCTTGAGCTGTGAAAAACATAATCATGAATCATACGGCTATAAAACACTAGAGCAACACAGACTATTTACCATAATGTATCTCCACATCCATTCATGCTGCTCACAAAGGATTACATGGCAAAGAAACTGTGCTGTATCAATTGTAACACAGTAGTGTGTGTTAAAAAGCTAAAAAGATATGCTTGCCTTCGAAAATGAGTATTTCTCTGTCTCATTATTTGCTGGGTTACCGTGTGATAAAAGACCTGAAGTGTGGTTATTTTGTTGCAGCATAACAGCAGCCACAATTCCCTAGAGATGACCTAGTCAGAGCTCTGTCTCTCGCAACACACGATGCACTCCCTCCAATTAACTCCCAAGGGTTTCAATAGGAATGGAGGAAGGTGAGAGAAAGTTAAAAGAGTTGCCGTTCCACGGAGGCAAAACGCCACTGTAGTGGAATGTAATTGACCAGGGTGAAACTAAGGCTTTGTTCAATAGAACAGTGACAAATAGGGATGAAAAGTTGTTTTCTGCATTAGGAGAAACAGGCAGGTGTTCTGCATTAGGAGAAACAGGCAGGGTGTTCTGCATTAGGAGAAACAGGCAGGGTGTTCTGCATTAGGAGAAACAGGCAGGGTGTTCTGCATTAGGAGAAACAGGCAGGGTGTTCTGCTGTTACAATTTTATTTTCACGTATTTACATTTTAATCATTGTGATTGTCCTTGAAGAAAGCCTATGAGGGTTAATGGTATAGAATAGCATATGGAAAACTGCATTTTGGGTGAAATACTATTTTGCTTTATTCTGACTTTTATTGCCTGAAGAATAGCCTCGCTGGCCAGCCTTACATAAAATGCACATGATAATGTAAGCTGACCAGATCAGGCTGGCTCCTAAATAAGGTATTATAATCTGTGTATTGGACATTTCCAATGTTAGGATAAGAGTTTATTTCCTCAATTCAACACTATGTCATGATATGGCAATATGATATCACATGTGTCCAAAAGCATTTCATGTCCAAGATGTATGAGCTCAACACCTGTCTTACAAACTGTATTAGTCCTGTTCCCGCCTCATTGTAATACATTATAGGCCATACTAATGCTAAGCTCTTGTAACAGACATACAGTACATATAAATGGAGTTGGCCAGCTATCTAGAGCAAGAATTGGTTACGGGGTCCAAGATTACTGGCATAGTACTAACCTGTTATACAACAGGATGTCTGGCTTCAGATTTGGCTATCAGGGAATCTCACATTGGTCACCCCAGGGTATTCAGACTGATTCCACTGCAGGTAATAATCATTCCAGTACTGGGGAGAGAAACATCATACACTCATCATATTCTCACCCCTCCTCCACACACGGTTCCAGACAAGCTAAATCGATTAGTGGGAGGTTCTGTGGCCTTGCATCGCTTGGTGAACCTAATCACGGGTTGATAAACAAAGTATCCATCTATGCAGATTAATCTGAACAGGGAAATGGTCAAAGTTTTGTGGTAACCGGGGAAATCAGGCATTGCATAGCAACAATTGAGAAGCTGTTAAAAAGGAACATCTTTAAAGGGGATAAGGAATGTAGGAGTGTTAACTTGAACTGTTTGTCATGACTAACTGTTTGTATAACTGTTTGTTATGTCTAAAGGCACAGGCGGCCAGTGCAACCTTAATTGGGAGGACGGGTCATAGTAATGGCTGGAATGGAATCAATGGAATGGTAGTCGAACACATCAAACACAAGTTTTCCACGTGTTTGATACCATTCCATTTACTCCATTCCAGCCATTATTATGAGCCGTCCTCCCCCTCAGCAGCCTCCTGTGGTATAAGAGTATTGCTGACAGAACCCTGTCTTTATTAAACACACAGAGCAGATCAGATTAGAATCTGTCCCAGTCTATAATAAACACAGTGAGCAGATCAGATTAGAATCTGTCCCAGTCTATAATAAACACAGTGAGCAGATCAGATTAGAATCTGTCCCAGTCTATAATAAACACAGTGAGCAGATCAGATTAGAATCTGTCCCAGTCTATAATAAACACAGTGAGCAGATCAGATTAGAATCTGTCCCAGTCTATAATAAACACAGTGAGCAGATCAGATTAGAATCTGTCCCAGTCTATAATAAACACAGTGAGCAGATCAGATTAGAATCTGTCCCAGTCTATAATAAACAAGTGTATCAAGGTGTTTACATTTTATGGGATTAAGGCTGTTCCAATCTTTTCTAAGATCTACATTTACTGCCAAAATAAAGGAAACACTTGAATAAATGAGGGATACAAAGTATATTGAAACAGGTGCTTCCACACAGTTGTGGTTCCTGAGTTAATTAAGCAATTAACATCCCATCATGCTTAGGATCATGTATAAAAATGCCCAGTTGCCCATAACTATGGCTACCATGGCTAGGAAGAAGAGATCTCAGTGACTTTGAAAGAGGGGTCTCAAAGGAGCATAGGGTGTTTAAAGGGTGTGTGTCTCAGCCACCAGATCTCAACCCAACTGAACACTTATGGGAGATTCTGGAGCGGCGCCTGAGACAGCGTTTTTTCCACCACCATCAACAAAACGCTGAATTATGGAATTTCTTGTGGAAGAATGATGTCACATCCCTCCATTAGAGTTCCAGACACTTTGCCAAGGTGCATTGAAGCTGTTCTGGCGGCTCGTGGTGGCTCCAACGCCCTATTAAGACACTTTATGTTGGTGTTTCCTTTATTTTGGCAGTTCCTGTATATATTCCAACTCTAATCTAAATGCAGATGACTAAACAAGCCATGGACATAGTGACCGTCATCACTGAGTTGGAGGATTGGAAATGATTGGTCTGAAAAGGTCATGAATCTTACAATAGCCTACACATCCTGTATCGTACTTTGAGTTGTGAGAGGAGGTGCATGGACTGTTTATAAATGTCAACAACACTAGATTGTAGCCTTGTGTAGCAAGGTGAAGTTTCCATACGTCAGGTTTGATATGCCATGACACATCACACCAAACGTAGCCCCAGTAGGGAGCATGACTAAGCATACCCAGTCAAATAACTACATGTTCATGTGTATTGTCAGTTTTCATTCTTTATATGGGAGGTTGGCAGTCATAAGTGCTGTAATCGATAAGTGTTGGCAGACATAACAGATGGAGGGTACACCACCTTATGAGTGTACTGTAAGTGGAACAATATCCACACAGTCTCAATTACTTTCTTTAGCAAGCTGCCCCGCGTGCTCAACCAGATTACATCCAAGTCTAGAGATGGATGTTGGTTTGTCTATATTTCATCCTCTTAATGTGGCATTGTCTTCCCCACCAGGGGATTGAGCCAAAGACCATGGATAGTAATCAGAGGGATAGTATAGTAGCCTATTTCTGGAGTAAGGTTACATCCGTCTCTAAGGTCTATGGATTGGTCTATGAATTGGCACTATGAAGGACTGACTCTCTGGAGGTTGCCCAGACAACACAACATTCATACAGTTTGCTGATGAGGCGAGAGCGGGAGAGAGCTTAGTGTCATAAAACATAAACACAATCTTCCCTCAGTTTTGTGGGACTGAGTGGCTTAGTTATTGTTCCTGGAGTTTACCAATTTGCAAGATTGATGAAGGTGTAGTATAGTATGGTGTAGTATAGTGTAGTGTAGTATAGTGTAGTGTAGCGTAGTATAGTATAGTATATAGTCTAAATTAAACCTGTTAAAACAGGCAAATGGAAAAATGTCTTACCAGCTGCAACCATATGTTGGTTGTTAAAACCTGGTTCTTCTCATCCTGTTGCATTGAGAGATAGATGAACATGTCAGTTTGTAACATCATTGAATAAAGACATAGCAGGTAATACAATAACTCAGTGTTTCTCAATCCATTCCTGAAGAACCCCCGAGGGGGTGAACATTTTTGTTCCAGCCCAGCCTAACACATCTGATAAAACAAATAAACTAATCACCAAGCCCATGATTTGAGTTGAATCAGGTTTGTTAGGTGTTGGACTAGCGCTAAAACGTTAACCTGCGTACCACAGTAACTCACCACGTCCATGATCTGCATCAAACTAAAGCTGAAGTTGACGGTGAGGGAGTGGGTGTCATTGAACACTGGCCTTTCTAGTGGGTTGTAGTCGGCCATAAGATCCCTGTACAGCTCACAGCTGGGGTCCCTTGGAGGACACTGCCAGGGAAAACCACAACAGAGGTACACATTTCAGCCTCTGTTTTAAAATGTGCTTGGTATTCTCTGAAGATCGATAGACTGTACGTAGATGTGTGTGTAGTCCCTGTTGTACAGAATTCGAAAATAACGTGTCTTGTTAACCACAGTGTGGTAAAAAATGGTCATGCTTTTTTACTAATGCCTTTCACTTTCACTACCTCTGTCAAGCATACATGACCCAAAGCAAAATGAGATAATGCTGTAGACATGAGCAGCAGATGGACCATACACCTTTTAGCTTCCTCCAATATACTGAGAGAATGAGAGAGAGAATGAGAATGAGAGAGAGAGAATGAGAGAGAGAGAGAGAGAGAGAGAGAGAGAGAGAGAGAGAGAGAGAGAGAGAGAGAGAGAGAGAGAGAGAGAGTGTGAGTAAAAAAAAAACCTTTATTTGGTCTGGGAACCCACAAGACAAACACTCAAACAAACAAAAACATGGTTAAACATAAATTAGAAACACAACACCAAATCTTCCTCCACAGTAACTAAACACAACAACCCCATTAACAGCCCAATGTTATTAACCATTTTGTAGCAGACAAACTCAACCCTCTGTCTCGCTGCCAACATCCCCCTCCAGCATTCCCACCACATCCACAGACCCCTGTCCCCGAATACTGTTATTTTGTGTCTTCCAAATTGCTAATTTAGCTGCCCCTGACACAAAGTTACAGTGAGGGAAAAAGTGTTTGATCCCCTGCTGATTTTGTACGTTTGCCCACTGACAAAGACATGATCAGTCTATAATTTAATGGTAGGTTTATTTGAACAGTGAGAGACAGAATAACAACAAAAAAATCCAGAAAAACAATGTCAAAAATTTTATAAATTGATTTGCATTTTAATGAGGGAAATAAGTATTTGACCCCTCTGCAAAACATGACTCTTCTTGAGCCACTCCTTTGTTGCCTTGGCCGTGTGTTTTGGGTCATTGTCATGCTGGAATACCTATCCACGACCCATTTTCAATGCCCTGGCTGAGGGAAGAGGTTCTCACCCAAGATTTGACGGTACATGGCCCCGTCCATCGTCCCTTTGATGCGGTGAAGTTGTCCTGTCCCCTTAGCAGAAAAACACCCCCAAAGCATAATGTTTCCACCTCCATGTTTGACGGTGGGGATGGTGTTCTTGGGGTCATAGGCACATTCCTCCTCCTCCAAACACGGCCAGTTGAGTTGATGCCAAGAGCTCCATTTTGGTCTCATCTTTGACCACAACACTTTCACCCAGTTGTCCTCTGAATCATTCAGATGTTCATTGGCAAACTTCAGGTGGGCCTGTATATGTGCTTTCTAGAGCAGGGGACCTTGCGGGCGCTGCAGGATTTCAGTCCTTCACGGCGTAGTGTGTTACCAATGGTTTTCTTGGTGACTATGGTCCCAGCTGCCTTGAGATGATTGACAAGATCCTCCCGTGTAGTTCTGGGCTGATTCCTCACGTTCTCATGATCATTTGCAACTCCACGAGGTGAGATCTTGCATGAAGCCCCAGCCGAGGGAGATTGACAGTGCTTTTGTGTTTCTTCATTTTTGAATAATCGCACCAACTGTTGTCACTTCTCACCAAGCTGCTTGGCGTTGGTCTTGTAGCCCATTCCAGCCTTGTGTAGGTCTACAATCTTGTCCCTGACATCCTTGGAGAGCTCTTTGGTCTTGGCCATGGTCGAGAGTTTGGAATCTGATTGATTGATTGCTTCGTGGACAGGTGTCTTTTATACAGTAACAAGCTGAGATTAAGAGTACTTCCTTTGAGTGTGCTCCTAATCTCAGCTCGTTACCTGTATAAAAGACACCTGGGAGCCAGAAATCTTTCTGATTGCGAGGGGTCAAATACTTATTTCCTTCATTAAAATGCAAATCAATTTATAACATTTTTGACATTTGTTTTTCTGGATGTTTTTGTTGTTATTCTATCTCTCACTGTTCAAATAAACCTACCATTAAAATTACAGACTGATCATTTCTTTGTCAGTGGGCAACGCGTACAAAATCAGCAGGGGATCAAATACTTTTTCCCCCTCACTGTAAGCTAGAGAACTACACCCCTTCGACTAAACCTGTACTTTGGCCCAAATATAAACATTTGGGAAGAGAAAACCTCTCCCAGAGCTGAGAACCAACTAGTGATCAGGTCAATCATCCCGACCAACCTGGGACACTGTAAGAACAGATGTGACAGAGTTTCAGACTCAGCACAGAATGGGACACCCCTCCCTAACAGTAGGATCCAGGTGTACCAGATGCATATTGGTGGCTATGGCTACATGCATTATCCTCCATTGGAGGTCAGCTGTCCCTCTTATCAATAGGCAGTTTATATAAAGACTGCCAACAGCCTTTGGGGAGGCAGCTGGACCAAACACACCCGCCCACCTCGTTGATTTTACCCCTTCCAGGGAAGAAGCATGAACGGGCACTTTTACACATATTATGTACACTGGCCTTCTTTCCCACCTCCTTGAACTCCCCAGCTCCGGGTATCGAAGTAAAGCAGCATCCCACGTCCTCCTCTAATGCCTCCGCCCGAGCACTAACATTCAGCGCAGGGAACACATAATCCAGACCCTCCGTCCACCGATCAGAATTGGAAGTATCAGTCACATACTGCCGATGAAGTACTGGCAAGGAATTCTTTCTCTCAGCTCCTCCAACGATCTGCTCCAGCTCCGCATCAGATGACCCAGCTTGGTACACCCACACCTAACAGGCATGAACATAGGCTGGCTGAACCCATAGCACAGGACTGGATGAAAGTGTTATAAAAAATAGGCTCTTCAAAAAAGCCACATCCCTTACAGGACATGTCGAAAACTCTCTCAGCCTGCATAACAGACTCATAGAATGGAGTCAGGCCAGACAAACCACCCCATCTAGCTTTAAGAGGAAAAGGTGCCCAAACAGCCCGCTCTCCTCATCAATGTGTAGGCTGTATCGACCCAGCTAGAGCCATTACTGTACAACGGTCTCTGGGCTGCTTGAAGCCGGGAAAGCCATAACCCTAGAGGAAATGTCCTCCAGGCCTTGCCCACCCTGGTGCAGTGGCAGGTACAGGGCTGAAGCTTTAATCCAATGTTGTCCAGACCAGAAGAAATTGACAAAGTTCCTCTGAAGCTCTTGTATCATTAGTCTGTGCCACAGGGTAGAGGCGGCTAGGTTATTGGCTACCAGCACCCTTCCCCTATAAGACAGCATATAACTGTCATGAAATTAGGCATCCCTGCCCCCCTTTGGACGGGGATGGGGCAGCTCAAACCACCCCCCCACCTTCACCATACATGAGGCACCAGCATACAGTAATAATAATAATAATAATAATAATACACACACAATAATAATAATAATAAGCCATTTAGCAGACGCTTTAATCCAAAGCGACTTACAGTCATGTGTGCATACATTTTTACGTATGGGTAGTCCCGGGATCCAACCCATTACCATGGCTACAGAGGACCACCAGTAAACTCATCCAAGACAAAAAAACATCCCCACACCCAAAGGCGTTCATTGTTTTGAACAAGTACTGGTGGTCCACACGGTCAAAAGCCTTCTTTTGATCCAAAGAAAGCAAACCCACATTCACATCAGACAATTTACAAATGTCTAAAAACATCTCTTATTAGAAACAAGTTATCAACAATGGAGCTGCTCAGGTACACAGTAAGACTGGTCCCTGTGGACCAACAGCCCCAGATATTCTTTCAACCTGTTTGTGAGACACTTAGATATAATTTTTATATTCTGCACATAGCAATGCAACAGGTTGCCAGTTTTTTAAAAAGAGCATAATTTTTGGCAACAATGAAAGCACAGCGCGTTGACAGGATACAGGACGAGAGAACCCTCATAAGAAAACGTTTTGAAACTACCTAAAATTGTCCAATGAGAAAACAGACAAAGAGAAAAAAGCACCCTTTGAGGCATGATAGTCATCATTGTTTTAATTCTCTTAACCTGACCACGTTTCCCACTTCCTTTTGCTGCCGTGACAGCAGTAACACATTTCCTCCAGCGGAAACGCTCTTCACACTCAACTGGTCTAATCCCACCGGCTTCTGTAACACCACAGCTGACCTCACAAACTCATCAACATTTAAAAAAATCTGCCAATTTAACAGATTTCCCAAAAGTCTGGTCCATCAACAGTGATATCAGAAATGTCCATATCCTTCTCCTGATCCTCTTCAACTGAGGCCACAGACCCCTGACTCCCCTCTCAACACTACCCACTTACCTCATCACTCGTACCGGGCATCTCCTCCACTGCCTGGGAGACTAGCCCCACCTGAACCCCCTCCTGTACCCCATTACTCATAATGGACATCTCCTTCACTACCTGGGAGACAAGCTCCACCTGAACCCCCTCCTGTATTCCATCACTCGTACTGGGCATCTCCTTACCAGTCTGGGGAAATGGCTCCTGAGATCCGGTCCTTACCTCCTACAACAATATTCTGCTGCACATCCGACGCTATGTTCCCCTCTGGTCCAAGCTGCAACTCAGTACCCTCAACACAAACAACTTGTTCCTCAGCAACAGGTGCGTTGTGCCTGCTTTACCACTGTCAGCCCACCTCTCCCTACATCAGTGGGCCCAGGCGTCTCGAGGACCACCTGCGTCCCTCCCTCCGATAACGATAACGATAACTCCAAAGTCTGCTCCAGTGAGTCCAAAACATAAACACCTGTCGCGTAAATGATATAACCTGTTTCAGAGCCTGGTGTTTGCAACCTAACGGGACAATTTTAATTGAACTTGCAAACTTTCCAAACCGCAATAACTTGCGCCTCCAATAGTTAATTGGGAATAAACGCGGTCCATTCGAAATCGTTACCCTTGTCGACGGAGAGAAAAGCGCGTAACTTGAATAAACATACCTTTACAGAAGTACGCCATGCTCAACCATCCAATCGACAAGACGCTCTTCTTTAAGAAAAACTCACCACCGCTTTATTCATCCGCGACGCATAAACATTTTCATAGCCTACCTTCTCTCCTACGGCGACCAGAAACTCATCCACAGTGACAGTAGCCTCAGTAACACACCTGAAGCCGTGCCGAAGTGACAGGGACGGCGGTCCCAATGTGGGTCCCATCCCCACCAAAACCAGGGCAATTCCAACAATAAATACAATATACCTAATTCTATTACAAATTTTTTTTTAAACCTTCATCATGCATAAAAAAAGGAAAACCACCAAGAAAAAGAAACAAAAGAAAACACAGGCCATCTAACTCCCCTCCAGATACCACTCGCTCATACAATTCCCAGCATGCACCAAACACTCCCAGCATGCACCAAACACTCCCAGCATGCAGAGAGAGATAATGAGAGAGAGAGAATGAGAGAGACTATAAACCACCAGGTGGACAGCTAGTCCAGCTCATTTGGATGCTTGCTTATTGATCCAAGGGAGGCTCATCAAACGATCTCCAGCTAGATTCAGCTAGAAGCACACCGACACCCTATAACTCTCAGTACTTCAGTACTCTCGACGTGTCTTACTAAGCCATTCTACAGTACCAGTCATTGGAATTGCATGTCCGTGGTTGTGTTCAGTACAGAGAAAACGTTTTGAAACTACCTAAAATTGTCCAATGAGATCACAGATTTTTGTTTTCCGTTGCAAAAGTATTTAGTCACGTGTGCTGCACTGAACAGGACCCAGGTGTTTTCTCCCAGCTATGCATGGACCACAACAACACAGTATATTCCAGTCCATTCAGAGTCCTCCTCTTTAATTCTCTGAAAAGGTCTCACTCTGTTTGAAGTGCGCTTTAGACACCTACTTCCTTTCTAATAGCCAAAGCCCAACCACCCAGAGACATCTCTGGAAAAGCACTTTTACTCCATTGATTTGGTTGCTAGAGAGCTCAAGGGTTCACTGTCTATTTTGGAAATGTTTTCTAAGTTCTGTAAAAACATCTATGTCCCTCATCAGTTACCCAGGTCGCATATAGAGGCTCTCAGAACTGGAAGATCAGATAAAATTTCTTTGTCTCCGGTCTGATTCCCCCGGATCTCGGACCCTCTTCATAATCTAATTTCAGTGTTACCATCAGTGGGATAACATCACTGTGTTATTGTGTAAAGATGCTATCAGTCATTCATCAGGGTACATTAGTAATATTACTGACGCGGCAATACAAAGTAGCTTTCTGATGCTTTTTGCCAATACCAAGGGAGGCTGGGGAGGATAGAGACAAAGCATCTCCTGACTTCTTGATTAAATCTAGGAGACCCACTAATGTCAGTTAGATGGATAAAGCAGAGCTTGCCAAGACTATCCCTCTCTCCATCTCTCTCTCTCTCTCTACCCCTCTCACCCTCTCTCCCTCTCTATATTTCACTCTTTATCTCTCTACTTCTCCAAACTCTCTCTCTCCAGCCAGGTCACCTGTGATACAAGTCAGTATTCGACGTCCATTCCTTTCTGAGGACGTTGGGAGATGATGTGGAAACCAGCCACTAGGGGCAACAGTGAGCGTTGGTTCCTTCAAGTAGCTTTCTGTTTAGCTAGGGCGTTGTGGACAGGATGGCAGAAGGGCGTAAGCATCTGCCTTTGATTCTAAAGGTTGAATCCAGCGATAGAAAGTTATTTTGTTTAAGCCTATCCCAAACCTTAACCCTTACCTTAATTATTCAAGTTAAAACCTTACGATTTCAGAGTTAATGACTAAACTTAACCTTAAACACTTTGGAAATCTGACGTTTGCAATAACTTCTAAATTTGACATTTGAGAATCATGGATGAACGTCTAATTCTGACGTGAGACTGTGAGAGCTAGTTGCTCTCTCTGCCCCTCTCACGTTCTCTCTCTCCTTCTCCCTCTCATCCTACCCTCTCTCTAATATCTTGATCTCTCTCTTCCCTCCGAGAATTCAAAGACCTGGCAAATAGACTGGAGACTCAGAGTGGAGGTCTTAATACATGCATGCCTCACAGACATTTTCTTTTTTATTACTCTTTCTTTACCAATTTCTTTCTTCTATTTTTTGCTGCAGAACCTGTTGAGAGGTGAACCTGACAGGAGGTGAACCTGATGAGAGGTGAACTCTGACGAGAGGTGAACCTGACTAGAGGTGAACCTGATGAGGTGAACCTGACGCAGAGGTGAACCTGATGAGAGGTGAACCTGTTGAGAGGTGAACCTGATGAGAGGTGAACTCTGTTGAGAGGTGAACCTGATAAGAGGTGAACCTGACGCAGAGGTGAACCTGATGAGAGGAACCCACAGAGAACCGATGAGGTGAACCTGAGTAGAGGTGAACCTGATGAGAGGTGAACCTGTTGAGAGGTGAACCTGACGAGAGCTTTGGGAACTGTTGGTGAACCTGACAGAGGGAACCTGACGAGAGCTTTTGAACCTGTTGAGGGGTGAACCCGATGAGAGTAGAACCTGTTGAGAGGTGAACTCTGATGAGAGGTGAACTGACTGAGGTGAACCTGATGAGAGGAACCTGTTGAGAGATGAACCTGACGAGAGCTGAACTGAATGAGAGGTGAACCTGATGAGAGGTAACTTGACGAGCTGAACCCTGCAAGCAAGCATTTCATTGCACTGTGTAATTCATGTAACAGTGCATTCGAAAGATTTGAACATTATAAAGAGACATAAACAAACTTGAACATGACCAAGGAAAGACAGAGAGTAGATGATGCTGTCAACGTAAGCACAGGCAGGAAGGGGAGTGGGTAATACTGTCACTCAGGATGTAATGGCATGACAAAGGCTACTTCTCATCATTTTCAACATATAATTGTTGCTTCACTTATTTCTCAGTGGCTTGAATATAAGATCATGTCCGCTTATTATATGGAGTATAAGCCATCAAAGTTTCATTTAAATGGGAACAAATCAACTAGGCTTACTGGTCTAACCACATGTACAGCATGGGCACAGAAGTCATTTTTCATTCTCATTGTGCTTCAAGCAAAGCCATCTGTATAGTGATGTTGGGAGATGCAAACACAACATATATTTATAAGCTGTCATATGATTTATTAATTTAAAACTTTTTATGTCAGATTTTGAGTAGTAGCCTGAATCAAGCCTGTTGAACCAGTGTCCTGCGAATCAACATGTGAATAGACAGTAGAAATACATGAATTAGGATCAGACAGTGGTTGCTAGGATACATGCATTGTTAACAGGGACTGGATACAGGTTGCCCAGCACAGCAACTGTGAAACACCTGATGTTGACCAACAACTTTGTATTTGAAAGTGGCACCTGAATAAAAAGACTAATGAACCACCAAAACATCTAATCAGAACAACACATAATAATGACCTACGCTTATGCTCTCAGGTGCACATGAAATTAAAAAGGCATGCATTACTTCTCACCCTTCAATAGGCAGGCAGTGACTGCAATGTAGAGGAGAGTTTTCCATGGACCCACCATTGTGTTAAATAAAAGGTCTGTAATAACTTGCGAAACTCCGGATGTATTTAATTCATAGAAATATCAAATATCAATGATCATCTTCCATAGTCCTCCTCACTGAAGTGTGGCTAAAAGAGACGTGAGCGGAGGGGGAGGGAAAAGTAGTAAATCGGGACTTAGATAGCACCGCCGCCGCCGCCCCTCCTTACTAAATATGTTTGACAAGAGAGGGGTCTGGTCTCTCAGTATGATTTGTAGCCACACGGCGCTGCAGTGACAGACTTGCTGTTGCCTTTCGCAAAAGTGCAACAGCAAAACGTTGTCACTATACCGGGACACAATGTGCCACTTGACTAGTTAGTACACCCTACGCGCGCAGCAATGTTGACGATGGCTACAGTGGACAAACATTACGCACAGCACTTTTGCTTGCCAAATGATGTCTACATGTGACTTCAAATGGGGAAATGTAAAAGTCAAATGCACGGGCTATTAAAACATGACATCTGAAGTGTTTATGAATGTTTCTGATTTTTCAGTAACGCAGTTGATTGGATTGTTCTTTGACACAATGCTGATATAGAGGATAATCAGTGCCACTTTGAAAAAATGAAATGCTAATTTGAAATGTGAAAAATGATAAATGCATTTATATTTTCACATTAGTGCGCATGATCCATGCCACAATAAAATTGCAACGTTAAGAAAATTAACATAGGAAATGGTTAATAAAAAATTGAAACTTGTAAAGCGACATTTTTAATGAAATGGTAAACAGAAAAATGGTAAACAGGTAATGGTACGCAGAAAATGGCATATGCAATGTGCAAAGTGAAATGGAAAGTGTCTGTTTCCATTTTCTCCAAATGCCCAATTTGTTGTTGTTGTTGTATGTAATTAAACAGCTTCCTGGCGGCATGAACCAGGACAGCAACACAACACCGCCATGCAGTGGTACATCCTAGACATGCTGCCAGGAAAGCTGGTGCATTGATTTTAGACTAGTGTAATGACAGGTTTTGAAACCTGGTGTCCTGTACACCAGAACAACATCTTAGCCTGCCAAAAAATATAAACGCAACATGTAACAATTTCCATGATTTCACTGGAGTTACAGTTC